>NW_004955423.1:26572013-26592930 GCF_000276665.1 Chinchilla lanigera
GCCCCTGAGGCGGGCCTGAAAGCCCGCAGAGGCCACCCGAGGAGGAGGGGCACGGGCAGTGGGGGACAGCGCCGGGCAGGCCCCACTTGAGGGCTCCGGCGGCGCACAGAAGACACGTAAGAAACAAGGAAGGAGGGAGCGTGTCGTAATGCTACCCGGTTTTTGTTTAAAATGTAAACTAACATAACTGCAAGAAATTTTACCACTGTATTTTGCATTCAACTAATTTTATGTAAATTATAAATTCACTTATAAGGCCGGGCATGGTGGCGCACACCTATAATCCCAGCACTGGGGAGGCTGTGGCAGGAGGATTGCCCTAAATTTGAGGCCAGCCTCAACTACACAATGACACCCTGTCCCCGCCCGAAGTAAATTTACTTACAAACACACAGCACTAAACGCACGCTCCAGACAGTCTACTTACAGCGTGACCAGGAGAATGGACTTCTCGTGGACTTGGAAGGAAAACAAGAAGAACGACAGCGCACAGCTGACCTAGGTGAGATGAAGGGAAACGAGGCCAGTTTCATGGTGAATTTAAGGAAAACTCACTCCAAGGGAACCTGCCTAGTTATTATAGCTTCTTTAGAAGCAAAATACAAACACAGTGTGCACAATACTTTAGACTTTAAGAGCAACTTGTGTTTTTTACAGTTCTGGAGGTTGAACTCGGGCCTGCTGCACTGAGCTATATCCCCAGCCCATTTTATTTTCTTAATATTGAGCAAGTCTGATTGGCTGGGTCTAAATTGGCCTGCATGCGTTCAAACTTGAGATCTTCCTGCCTCAGCCTCCCAGTGTGTGGGGAATACAGGCACACACCACCATGCCTGGCTTAAAGACGCTGTCATTAATAAAAACTCACTGACTACCTCAGGTACAAGGATCATACCTTCATCCTCTTGATGATAGTTTAAATTAAAAAGCATGAAAGGCAAACAGATCAAAACGTAAAAGTAGCAGAAAATCTGTTGCCATGCATTTAAAATGTCCCCTGCAATAAACTATATTATATGTTTATAAATCCGTCTGCACTTGGGGTTTGTATCAGTTATTTCCGTCTATTTCCACAAGTTTGCATTCAGCACATGGGACAGGCGCGCCAGGCAGTCTAGGCCCCACAGGCGCACCGTGCCCCTGCCCGCAGCCCCGTGCCTGTCACTGTGGGCCCCGTTCCCACTCCCCTCGCAAAGCAGGCACCCTGCGCTATCTTGGGGCACACTGTGGCACTGCTCGATCTCCCCAGGCCTCCTGGGACAGCAGGGAGCACCGGCTGTGGAGATCCTAGGAAGGATGCTGGCGGCTTCACCCCCAGCCGGGGCCACCCGGCTGCCCCCTCTGCTAACCCAGAGCTCTGCGGTGCTCACGGCCACGGTGGTGACACTTGAACAGCTGTTTTTCAAGGTCACTCTACAGACCAAGGCACACAGCAGCAGCATCTTAAGCACCGCAGAGCACAACCCACAGCCTGGACAGGCCGAGCAGCGGCCCACAGCATCTGCAAGTCAGGCCGGCCCTGCCGGCCGCACGCCCGTCCCCACCAGCCTCGAGCCCACCGCAGCAGGCACGGGGCGCAGATGGACCTGGACCCACCGGACCACAGCCTCGGGTGGCCCAGGGCCTCTTGCTCAGAGCAGGAGACAAGGCTGTAGCAAGAGTGAAGCACTAGAGGCAAGAGAACTTACCAGAGCGAATCTGAATCCCTGGGGAGAGGGGTGGAGGGTCAGCTTTACACACACAGGGAGCAAGCTCACAAAGGTAACGCAGAAGCTGGAACACGAACAAAAGGAAAGTCTGTCTCTTCCCTTTGTAGAGGTATAAATCCAGCTGGAACATTTTTTAAAATTTAAAGATCACATTTAAAGATCAATTTAACTTCATATTTACTTGAAGTCCAAATAACATGTAAGTATACTATATACCCTGAAACACACATATACTTTTATACAAGATCTTACGATAAAGAACAAAGCATTTAAGACTGAATACTACTTATTTTCTATTTAACACCATGAATAGAAAGTGTACAAAAAATACAGTTGGAGGTCCATTCAATCCGCTGCCCTCTGCCATGTGCCACCCCGCCTTGGAGCCAGCCGTGTACAGACTGAAACCTCCCCAGACTGTGAGCTAAATAAAGCTTTCCACCTTAAAAAAAAAGAGACCCTCCTCTATCTGAACACGGCGTTGTGGACTTCCCTGGAGGGCTCTCCCGGGCCTCCTCTGGCACAGGTGACCGCTGGCTCTCCTCAAGCTCACAGTGAGCTCAGGAGGGCAGGTCACACGGCACGGTGGCCAGGGAAGGTGCCCTGGGGCTGCTGACCCGCCCCTCTTGGTCCTGTCACTCGCCGCCTGGCCAGCGCAGCTAAGGCCCTGGGTTCTCTCTGCACGAAACGGCTGCTCAGGCTGCAGAGACAAGGGGGTCATAGCGCCGGCTGCCACACAGCCCCAGGTGCCGTGCCAGCCCCCGCTGGCAGGAAGCCCCAGCCTGGGGCACAGCCCCCTCATGAAGCCAGCCAGTCACCGTTGTGCCCCACACACCTGCCCACGGCCTGCCCAGCACTCGGTGCACTGGCCAGTTCTGTGTAACAGGCGCACGCGCGCGCACACACACACACACACTCATCTCCGACCTGCTCCGCTCTCCTGGCTGACCCTGGGCCCTACAGGACTAGCAACCACGAAGCCGGGAACACGGACGCACGCTCAGTGCACTCTGCGGAGGGAGCCAGCCTGGTGAAGGCTCACGGCTGCCCGGGTGGGTCCCTGAGGAGCTGTGCCAGCAGGACACCGGCCCCCCTCCGCGACGCTGCGTAAGCCAAGCGCACAGTTACCTGACGAGTAGCTGGGCATCGCGCGGCAGCAGGTCCTTCACCTTCACAAAGACACTGACGCTGCACCAGACGTTGGCCACTTTATCCTTTGAAGAGATTTGCTGGTTTTACACTTGGCATAATTCAAAGAAATATGAGAGCACATGACGTGCACAGCCTAATCTCTAAGCTTTTGAGACACCCGGATAGCAAAGCAGACCACGCTTCAAGCGGTGCACACACATAGCCCCACTCCCAAGCATTCTGCGCTCTTCTGTAGTGGGAGCTAATCGGCTGGCCACCACCCAGACACTCCCAAGGAGCACGAACACTGTTCAAAGAGCAGCACGCTATCCTTAAGCACCGAATTTTTTCCTTTGGAAATCTTTCTAAGGAACTTCTATCCCCGCTTTGCACATCACCTGTCACATCAGACCTTTCTCATCACATACCTGAAGTTATTACTTGTTTAGCCACCCAGAGGGTACCAGCAATGACAAGAGCTAACTGCTTATAAATTGAGACGTTTAAAAACCTCAGAAGTTGTGCTAGGATCTCTTTCAAAATTAAATTAGTAACTACAGCTCTCTGGTTCGCAAACCCAAGGTCCACATGGCTGCCGGCACCCAGCCGTGCAGCCCGACGCCAGGGCCTCTTTATCAGGCTGGCCGGCCCCGCCCCAGGGGTCACAGGCGCATCCTCTTCCTCGGTGCCAGCACCTCTAGGCCCGCCTCGGTCACCGTGTCCAGCACCATGCATGAGACGGGAAGAGGGGACACTCCCACCTACGGTGAAGTCGGGTGCTGAAGAGGGGCTCCGGCGACGGCTCTGCCTCTGCTCCTGGTGGGGCTCCGCTCAGTGTTCACCCCCTTGGGGCCCGAGAGGGCCAGGGAAGCTGCCCAGGGAGGCCGGCCAGCCCGGCCAGCAGCTGCCCCGCAGCCGCAGCTCCCTGCCACCTTTCAAACGCTGGCCCCATCCTCCCAGAGCCTCTGAGCAACGCTAGACTCGTGTGTGCTCAGAATCAGAAAGCTACGCAGGCTCTTACAATTCTCTTTAAAAAGAAATGTTATTCAAAAGCAAATTATCTACAAATATGTTGTCTCTGTCTAACTTTATTAAAAGGCCCTTTTGTTTCAGAAAAATGGTTTGTTTAATCTAATTACTAAATCTAAATGATCAAATTATTCATGTAATAAAAGTTTAACAAGAGTGATTAAACTAGCATTAAATGAAATGAAAGATCCTCATTAAGCATTACTGTGCTGAAGGTTATATATCTTGGAAGGCATGATGAGCTCTTTCTGAAGCAAACATGATTATTAGTTTCACAAATACTTTCCTAAGACTGAAAAGAGAATCTTAACCAAAACATGACAGCACTGTTAGCGGTGCAGCCGCAACTCCCTCGCTGTTTTCCCGCGGCCCGTGCTCCGCTCGAACACAGAACTGGCTCAGGGTCTGACAGCACAAGCCTGCTGCCGTCGGGCACTGGCCAAGGTCCACACCCGGCCCATCGGAAGCGGGAAGGGTGCGGGCAGTGCATCACCGCTGCGCCCGCGTCTCCCTGTGAACTACCAGTGACAGGGCTCACACAGAGGGCCGAGGAAGGGCTCCACGTGCCTCAAACAGTCCTCGGTCCGTGGGGAAGAGGCGTCTCAGGACCTGCAGGGCCTGCTCCCTCTCGGTGAAGAACGGCAGCCAGCAGAGGGCGAAGGAAGCCAGCACTGTGCACGCGAGCTTCACCAGCAAGCCGAGCCTGGGCAGACAGAAGGGCCTGGTCGGGGGAGCTCGGGGACCGCGCTGCCGGGAGGGCGGCGTGCGACATCCGGGCCCTTGACGCATTTGAGTGGAGTCAGCTCAAATCAGAGCTAAGCAGGTCACCTCTCCCCTGAGAGCTGCCTTCGACCCCCACGATCCTTTCGCTTCACACCACTTCCGCAGAGCTGAAGGTGCCATCAGAGAAACGCCACAGGGCCGGGCCCCGTGAGCACGCACCACCGGCGGAGGAGCCAGCCTCGCCCCCGCGGGGGGCACACGCTGCTCGAGGGCACCTCTAGGCCGGGAGATGCAAAAGGACACAGAACTGACTTCGTCACTCTCTTCCCGTTCTTATGGCCAGCACAATTCCACGAAGGTGAGGTCACTGGAGGTAAAAGTACACTGGAGGTAAAGAGCTGGGTTCAGTTTAAAGGTCACTCACCCCTTTCCTTTGAGGCCTTTTTGAAGACACTTGCCAAGTAAAAAGCAAAAAAACGGCAAGGAATGGTAAAGTTCCATCTGTTTGTAATTTAGAGCTAAACAAAAGGCCAGCGACCCGAGCAGGTCCCAGTCGTAAGACACCCCAAGGATCCCCCACAGGGCGAAGCCGAGGCTCACGGCGTTGTATGTGTGCCTGCGTTAAGGAGGTCACCCGGAATTCAAAGCAGTACACTTAAAAGGACACACACAGACAGGGAGGAGCTCCCACAGCAAGGAGGGCCGGGCCGGAGGCCCCTCCCCGGGAGCAAGTCTGCGCCGAAGAGCGCCCCAGTGCTAAGGGCTCAGGAGCTCCAGGAGAACAGAGCTTCGCAGCTCAGACACCCCGAGGGTCACTGTCCCAGCACACCTCAGTCGTATCACTGCTGCAAAGGACAGAGCCCTGTGGACAGGAGGCCAGGCACTCTCACAGCACTGCCGCAATAACACTGACTGACACACCATGCTGAACAACGGGAGTGACCAAAACTAGGCCTGGTACACACTGTACTCGGCAACTCCACGCACCAGACGTACAAGCTGGGTGTGGTGGCGCACCACACATACAATCCCACCTCCTCAGGAGGCTGAGGCAGAAGGGTCACAAGTTGGAGGCCAGCTTGTTCAACTTCGGAAGACCCTTCTCAAAACCAAAATGAGGACATAGCTCAGTGGTACAGCACTTGCCTGGCAAAGCTACGCCTTGGGTTTAATCCCAGTACCACCAAAACAACTTGTCCAAATTCTAGACACAACCCAGATGCCTGTCACTAACAATTACATCTCCTCATGCAATGGAACCCTGTAAGGAATAAAAGTGAACAAACAACTATGCCCAGCTACATAAATGATTCTCACAACACGCTGAGCCCAAGTGGGCACTGTAGCACACGTCTGTAATCCTAGCACTTGGGAGACAGAGGCGGGAGGATCGCTGTGAGTTCAAGGCCAGCCTGGGCTACATAATCAAGTTCAAAGCCAGCCTGAAATACATAGTGAGACCCTGTCTCCAAAAAAAAAGCTGAGCCCAAAACACCCAACACAGAAAAATACCCGCTGTGCTGTCCCTTCTGTATGGTTGGGGACCTACAGGAGTCCTAGCAGGGTGCTGTGGCATAGACCTAGATGTCCCTCCAGAAGCCCATGTGTTCAGAGGCAGGGCTTCTGGACGGTGACATGGGGTTATACAGCTGACTTCGGAGGTAGGGCCTGGTGCCTAGAGGCGGTCCCTAGGGGTACAGCCTGAAAGAACGCACCTCCCTCCCCAGGTGCTCCTGCTGTCTGCTTCCGGGCTGCCATGCTGTGAGCAGCTCTCCTCCACCAGGCCCTTCCACCTTGGAGACACTGACCAAGGACCGCATGCACCGCAACGGTGAGCCAGGCAGACTTCTCCTCCCTTAGGTCATGGGTGCTGGGTACTATGTCCCAGCCACGGAAAAGCAACTGAGATGCGGTTAGAATGTGAGAAAGGGGAGAGGAGACAGGCTTGGGAGGTGCGCAACAGTACACAGTTCTCTAGATACCAACAGTACTGTTCCCCAACCTACAGTCTGCCAATTCATTAAGCCACACATTAACGTTCTCGTAATGTTCTGTACGAATATTGTATCACAGAAGAGCTACGCTTTTAAAAATCTGGCAAATAACACTGTTTTTGATCTCAGTGTACTGGAGAGACATGCTCCTACAAACAACACACCCATAAAAAAACTAACTTAGGAAAAGTGGTCAGAGTAAAACGTGGTAAAACCATTATAGACTGGAGTATCTTTTACAAGTTCTTTTTAAAGACACACAGAGTAATTTAAATTTTACTGTAACCCAAACAGATCAACATCAAAAGGAAAAGCTGTTAATTAACCAGCTATGCTGTTGTGTATTTTTTTCCTTTAAGAGAGATGGATAGGGCCAGGGGTGGTGGCGCACGCCTGTAATCCCAGCACTCGGGAGGCTGAGGCAGGAGGATCTTTGTGAGTTCGAGGCCAGCCTGGACTACAAAATGAGCTCAAGGCCAGCCTGAACTGGGTAGCGAGACCCTGTCTCAAAAAGACAAAAAACAAGAGAGATGGATGGAGATTATAACCGTACATCTGAAGACAAACTGGGTAAACGTAGACTTTATCAACTTATCCTCTAAAACTTAATTGTTTCAAGGCTCCTTACTGTATCAAAAAAGGAAAAGCCACAGATTTATTTAGTTTTAGTTTCCTAAAGCTTCAAGCTATTCCTGTTACAAAAACAGTTTCATAGCTTAAAAAACTGTAAGACTTTTCCTTTCTTCAGTGTCAGACACAAAAAACAGAAGACACGCTGTGCCCCTGGACAATCAGGACAGCGTGACCACATGTGGCATTCTCCTTCCAACTCCGCAAAAGGAGTTCACCAGTTAGACTGTTTCCAAGCCAAGCAGAGGAGGACAAAGGAATCTGCTGCAAGGAAGCTGTGCTTTCCTCGTCACCAGTCTGGAGGGGAGACTCCTCTCCTTCATGGGAATACAGCAGCTAAACGAGCAAGCACCCAGCAAGGAAGATGTGACCACGGGACGACACACAACCACGGGACGACACACAACCACGTGACGACACACATGAGGCCTGGGATTCAGGCTACGCGGGCAGGAAAGGATACTGAAAATGTCCGTGGTCGATGAGGATGAGGCCTGGGTACAGCAGGATGCAGAGGGCACTCGCGGCCTGTGGAGAAAGGGAGCCTCTGTCGCAGGGCGGGTGGAGTGCAGCTGTCAGCGGCAGAGCAGTGAAGGTCCCCACCTCCCAGAGCACGGGGCCTCTGTCCCCGCGGCCCGGGCCCAGCCAACTGCGCAGACACTCAGGTCTGCCCGGCGGTGGCGGAGGACACTTCGCAAAGGGAGACCACTGAAGGGCACTTGTCAGAAAAACCTTCAGACGAAGCACTCAGAGAAGACAGCCTGTCTACAGCGGCTGAGGAGAGCTGATGGCTGCGACTAGGAGAGGGTAAGAGCCGCTTTCCAAAGCCTTCAGCTTAGGGGTTCTCAAACACCAGCTCAAAATTCAGACTTGCCAGTTAAATAATAAACACAGCACGGTGTTTGACCCACCAGCATGTAACTTCTAGAGTAGTTAGTGTAGAGGAAGTTGATGTTCTCCGAATGAGAACTGACAGGAGATACAATGCTCCTCATTAGTCTATCTACTCCCCAAAGCACAGCTGCTTTAAGGTACATCATTATTATGCTGACTAAAGAACACGAGAAACACCACAAGCTGGGCATGGTGGAGCACGCCTGTAATCTCCCCACTCTGGGAGGCTGACGCAGGAAGATTACAGATTCAAGCCCACCTGGGCAACTTAGCACGCTGTCTTGAACGTTTAAAAAAGGGTTAGGGATGTAGCTCAGCACGAAGGCTCAGATTCAATACCCAGCACTACGATCCACAAACATTCACAGAGGTGAAATGTCAGACTGCCTTAAAGCTTACCTTTTTCTTAGCTGAGATTTCTTTTATACAACAACAGTACAGAACCACTGCAGGTATGTAAATCACCAAGTCCGCAAGGAACACTGAAAAAGCAAGCAAACACTTCTGAGCGCGCACCCCTCAGGAGCTACAGGAACCGCTTAGCTCCTGCCCTCCTCCTCCCTGGCCTCCGTCCCTCTGCGCTGGGTCAGGGCGCCTCACTCGACGCTAACTTACAAGTCAGTCTTCTCTAACACGCCACATTCCCCCTCTGTCCTGACGTGGCTTAACCGTGAGCACACCAGGCACGGGGGTGCACTCCTCAAGACAAGAGCTGAGTCCACCAGCCTTCAGGAAGAGACACAAGCTAGCACCAAAGCCTCTGGCACGTAAAGCTTGTTTAAGGATCAAAGCTAATCGTGCTCCACTCCTAGAGCGGCACGTGGAGACGGTAGACTCCTCCGCCAGCAGCCGCACGCCTCAAGCCCCGGCTCCCGAGACAGGCGAGGGACTCGGGCTCTGAAACTGGCACCTGAACCTCGGGGGCCTCAGCTGACAGCGCTCTGACCTCAGGTAAGCTGTGTGCCTGCCGTGCCTGGGCCTCGGTCTCCTCCCCTTACAGGAAGGATAGGAGCAGGATCTCCCTCCTCCGGGTGTTTGAAGAAGGAAGTGGGGGAATGGCTGTGAAGCGCCCGGAATTACTCTCCACTCTCTTTCAGCATACATTTGGTCCTATTACACGTGTACCTACATAGGCACGTACGCAGTTACACATTTCTCCGCCTCCGGTCACACTGGGGCTGAACTAGAGCCTCGGCACTGAGCTACAACCCCCAGCTCCTTTTAATTTTGAGACGGGGTCTCACTAAGTTGCTAAGTGGTCCAGGCTGGGCTTAAACTTATGATCCTCCTGCCTCAGCTTCCCAGACTGCTGGGATTATAGGCATGCACCACCACACCAAATGCACTTACACAATTTTCAGTCATTAAGAACAATAGTAAGGCCAGGGATTTAGCTCAGCAGTGCAGCACCTCCCAGGGAAGCATAAGGCTGTGAATTAATTCCCAATACAAAAAACCAAGAAACAGTAATAAAACCAGGCACCGTGTCACCCGCCTATAAGCCCAGCTACTTGGGAAGCTGGCACAGGACGATCACAGGATTGAGGTTTGGGCAGCTTAGCAAGATCCTGTGTCAAAGGCAAATACTGAAAAAGCTGCAGTGGCTGAGCACTTGCCTAGCGTGCATGAGACCCTGGGTCCATCCCCAGCACTGCGAAAGACGCAAGAAGGGAGGAAGAGAAAGGAGGACGAACAGTAACAGTACCTTCGGTCAGTCTACGTCAGCCTCACGCCCGCCCCCTTACCTGTCGCTCGCATGAAGAGCTTGTGCGCCGGACTCTCGTGCCCCCGGGACGTGTGCAGCGCGACCCAGGCGGGGTCGATGCGCTCTGCCCTGCAGACCAAAGCACAATGTACGGTGGTTGCCCTTGCCTCACCGTAAGGGTCTCGGAAGACGCAGGCTCCCCAAAGGTACTGCGCAGGTAACGGGTAGCACAGCCTTGGGTTCAAGCCCACTAACGCTCCGCAGCCTCACACACCCCAAAAGAGAAACAATTGAAACAACAAAACAAGGAAAATGAATTCAAGAGATACCATGAAGAAGTCCCTCAAATTCTTGTGGACAAAAGTCTCAAGTCTGAGTGGAAATACTACCAGAGAGCAGAGCCGGACTTCCATGAGAACAGCACCTCACCTTCCAACAAATCCTCTATTCCTTCAAAGGAGAGGAACTCCAGCCCCGCTCTTAAGCCGCAAGGGACACCGTGGCGTCGGGTGTCCAGCCTGACACAGGCGCCCGCCCCTCTGCACCTGTTTTCCATTTACCTGGGGTCTTCCCAGGAAGAAGGCTTTGTAACCCACATTAAAATGGTTCTCCGGAGCCTGTGTACAATTAGTAACATTTCCACAACAAACAAAGCTAAGGTTTTACATTTCGTTTTTCTAAGGTTTTTTTTTTTAACTTTAATGTAGTACAGGTAGGTACTAATAAAATATAAAAACTTTCTTCTTCCATGAAAAAAATAAAACAAAATTTCATGCTCTCCAGAGAAATCATAGGAATGTTCGAACCGATGGCTACCACTCTTAAAACCCTTTTGGCATCACCCAGGCGACAGCAGCTCCCCGCAGTGCGCTCTGCAGCGAGGCGGCGGGCGCCACTCCTGTGTCTGCCGGCGGAGCACTCAGCGCAGAGGGAGAGACACTTACACGCAGGCACACAAGAGGCTGTGGTAAGCCGTGAGAGGCGGGTAGTCCAGGCCCCAGTACTGCAAATCATTATCACTGCTGTTCAAATACCTGCGGAGAGAGCGCCGGCACGCAGGGTTAGACGTCACGCGACACCTCACGGCAGCTACACTAAAATGAGGCTTCGTAGTGAAGTCGCTGTGAACCATCACTGAGCCGTGACAACGGACACCGACCGGGACTCCCGGGAGACAGACCTGCTGCCATCACCGGCGGCGGGAGCCCCGCAAGAAGCACCCAACAAAAGCACGCAACAAGCAGCACGGCAATGTGCACCCGGCAGGCTACAGAACTAGAGGAACAACAGCTTTTAGAAATCATTAGGTAACAAAATAAGACATCAGTTGCAAACAGACACATGAAGAGCTGGTCTATGGAAAGAAATACCTCTGAAACTGTTTCTACGTTTTTGGTTTGTTTTGGTTTGAGTGTTGTTCTGGGGATTGAAACCAGGACCTTCACACTGAGCTACACCCCAGCTCCTTTTTATTCTTTATTTTGAGACAGGGTCTCACTGAGTTGTCGGATTGCCCAGGCTGGGCTTGAACTGTGATCCTCCTGCCTCAGCCTCCCAGGCTGCTGGGGTGACAGGTGTGCACCACCAGGCTGCCTGGGAGCAGGTCGTGCTGAGCAAGGCTGTTCCCACTGACGTGGAAGGAGAGCCTACTCTGTGCAAGGGCCTGTGAATGAAAGAAGAAAACTCGGTCTGATGTTCATCAACTGCTGGGAGACTCCTCCAGGCAGCCCAACTGCGAAGGACAACACAGCCGCCGGTGATGTGCAGAATAAAGCTATCCCACCCCCACCGCCGTTCCTGAGCTTGTGTCCACTGGGCCCTGGTTCCTCGATGTCACACCTCCTCCGAGGGAGTTAACAAAATGACTGCAGCACTCACCCAGGACGCCTGCAGCCTGGCCACTCGGAAGGCCGGAGCAGGAGGAGCCCAGGCTCAAGCCCAGCCCGGGCGGCTCTGTGAGGCCCTGTCTCAAGACAGAAAGACCGAAGGGCTGGGCGGCGCTTGCGGTGGAGCTCTGTCGGCCTGCTCAGGGCCTGGCCTTGAGCCCGGGACCAAAACAAAGCCCAACACTCCACAAGGCCCCACGAGACCAAGAGACGCGCCTCATTCACAGCGGAGCCGAGCTGCTGGCTCAGCCCAGGCAGCGGGTGTGTGCAGAAGACGGGGCCCGGGCCGAGCGGCTCAGAGCAGAAAGGACCCGCGCCCTGGGGCTTTGCGGCTCCACAGGGGTGAACACACAGCCCGTGCCCTGCACTCTGGACGGGGGAGGACGCCGAGGGAGCAGAGGGGTCTCCTCTGAAGTGGCTCCGAAGAACGCGGCCAGTAACTCACTGGGACAGACAGCGGAACCCGGGAGGGTGCTCGTACCATTGTCTGACCGGTAAGTTCAGAGTGACCTCCTGCCAGTGTCGCTGAGCCTCGTAGTCCCCGAAGAGCGGAGGTTTCCCAGCACCTGCACAGAGCAGAGGGACCAGCGTTAGCTCAGCGGGCGCCCCACGGCCTCTGCAGGACAGCGAACCCGTCTCGGAGGCGGCAGCGTTCTCCCGGCTCCCACCAGGGACAGGAGGGCGTCGCGGAGGAGCGGCACCGCGGGCCACAGGGTCCTGTCGCTCCGGCGGAAGCCTGCGGGCCAGGCTGTCCAGTGGTGTCACAGGTGAGGCTCCCACAGCGGGGCACTTCAAGGGCTTTTACCCTCTGCACCGCCAGGGCCCGAACCGCAAACACTCACGGGACGACAGGTCAGGCCTCGTTCCCAAATGAGTGGCGTAAAAGCTGCAGCCCGCAGCTCAACTTGAATTTCAGACTGTAGAAGGACAGTGGCCTTTAACACCTGGCACTGGCCGCTGCGGCCGTGGCTCCGCTGGCTGTGGGGCCGGTGGCACACATGATGTCACACGCCTCTGCGCCGCCGGGACCGCCCGCCGGCCACGTTCACTGTTTATTACAGCAGCCCCCGTCTAAAGCCTGAGGTCGCCCCAGTGACCCGGAGCGCAGTGAGCGAGCTGTCCGCGCCAATGGGCCGGGCTGTAACCACACTCTCCCCTCTGAGGAGCACCCGGCGGCTGGCTCGTCACTGGGCTCTGACCGGCTCAGGGGACTACGAGGGTGGACACGGCGAGGTGCTGAGCCCAAGGGACGTACAGAGGTGGTCAGGACTGCACCGAGCGTGAGCCCTGCGCCCACACTGTACGGCCACCGGGCATGTTCTCTGTCCGCCCTAAAGTAGCACCCAGAGGCTGCTTCCATCCCAACCCCGGAACCTTCCTGACACACTCAGAACACACAACCCTGATGACCGCTTCTCCCACTTCACTTCCAGGGCACTGCCTCCTGACCGCGGCCCGAAAACCACTGTCGTCCCTAAGATAGAGACCTAGTCCACATTCAAAGGGCATATCCTGTGGGCATGCAGTAGTAGACACCTGCTTAGTCAGCGGGGTCCTAGGCCTTGGAGGCTGAGGCAGGAGGACAGCCTGGAGTTCAAGGACTGGACTCCCAGTGAGACTCTGTCTCCAAACAAAAGCAAACACATCAACCCAAATAGGAGGAGGATGGGGGGCAATATGCTCTCTAAAGGGCAAGGATTCCCCCGTGAATTAACTGTATTTTCCATGTATGTACAGGACTGTGTGTGTGTCTGTACATGCGTGTGGGAGAGTGTGAAGGTCTATCTCAATAAACAAACCATTGAGCGTGGCTTCTTCTGGGGGGAGGAAAGGCATGAATTCTACTTTCTGTGTTTGGTTTTGGTTCTGGAACACCAGGGTAACAGAAGTCAGAGAGGATCTTAGGTAGTTTCTACACCTCAAAAAATGCAGCGATCAAGATTTCCAAAACTAAAAAAAATAAAGTAAAATGTCAACAGATAAGGCCGGGGATATAGCTCAGCAGCATAAGCACCTGCCTGGTAAGCGCAAGGCCTTGAGTTCCATTCCTAGTACCAAAAAAAAAAAAAAAGATTTCTGAAATTGAAATAGATGTGTGGTCAATGCACAAGAATTTATTACCAACCTCGTGCAAACAGAAGAATGGACAGTGACTCCTTGGGGCTGGGAGACAAGTTTTTATCCAGAGTCGGACCTACTTCAGTCACCTCAGCTGACACTGGCTATGAAGTTAGTACTTAGGTTTTTAAAACCGTTCAAGTGCCGCCGATAAGCAACCCCGACAGCCCAATGGGACCTGGGGGAGCTGTCCTCAGAAGGGCAAAGGGGCAGCCGCACGCTTCAATTCACCCAGAAGCTCTGTCACGTGCCACAGGGAAGTGCAGAGAGAGAGCACGGGGTGCGCAGCCTCACTTCTGCTCCCCTCAGAAACAGCGCCCCAACACTCACTCTTCCTCCAATCCAAAGACAAGGGGATTCTTTGGGGTTTTTTTTTTTGTCTTTTTTGAGACAGGGTCTCACTGTGCAGTTCAGGCTGGCCTTGGGCTCACTTAGTAGCCCAGGTTGGTCTCGAACTCGCGACGATCCTCCTGTCTCAGCCTCCCAGGTGCTGGGTTACAGGCGTGTGCCACCACACCCGGGAAGGGGGTTCTTTGTTAACAACATGTATTTTACATGACCTTCACACTGAAATTTTAAACATTTAAGCCAAGTGTGGTGGCGCACACTTATAATCCCAGCACTCAGAATGCTGAGGCAAAAAGACTGATGTGAGTTTTGAGGCCAGCCTGAATTACACAGCGAGAATCTGTCTCAAAAAAAACCCTACCAAAACAACCCAAAACAAAACAAAACTAAACATTTAAGAGAAGACAAATTTGGCTAAGAATTTTCTGTAGTACAATCTTGCTTTTCTATTCCCGGGTGAGGGAGACGGTGTACGTCCTCACAAGCAGCCGCAGTTAAAAGAAACAGAGTGGGCCAGTTGTAATGTCACGAGGATTCATAGCTGGCACACTGATTCTCTCTGGCTTTCTCCTCCCATACACTGGAGATGCTGGCGGGGAAAGATTATCAAAATAAAACAGCCTCCGTCAGGTCAAGTGTTGTTACTTCATCTAAGGACATCGCTAACACTTTGGATCAAGCACAGAGGAATTACGAATCTCTGTAAGAAACTACAAATAGTACACACATTTGTCTACTGTGCATGGATTGTTTAAAAGCAAAAGCCAAGGGCTGGGAGCTCAGCGGCATAAGCACCTGCCTGGCAAGCGCAAGGTCCCAAATTTGATTCCCAGTACCAAAAAAAAAAAACCCAAAACCAAAATGTAGTCAGTATTTTTAGGTCTGTGAAAATTAAAATACACAACCAGCTCTAACATAGTTTATAAATGTTAGAAAACGTAAACACAGTAATCAAAAAAGTATCCACAGTATCTGTGCGTTTCCACACGAAGAATGACCAGGAGCAGTGAGCACTCGGCCAAGGAGCAGCAGTGCAGGGCCCTGGGCCACGCGATGGCCCCAAGAGGGTGGGGGCACCGGCTCACAGCCTTGAGCCCGCGTCTGCCGCCACCTCCACGTGGGTTTCTCTTCCGAACCTGTCTTTTGTTACGGGGCCCCAGCAGAAAACCAGGAAAGTTGGAAAGAAACATATTTTTCTTCTCATAAAATGTTTCCTGATTTTAATCTTTTTCGTAGGGGTCGGGGGCGGGGAGGAGTTGAGACAGGATCTAGCACTATGTAGTTCAGGCTGGCCTTGAATCCACAGCAGTCCTCTTGCCTCAGCCTCTTAAGTGCTGGGAATATACAACAGACTAAAGTGAATCTCACTCTGATGATTTCTTCAGGACAACCTGAGAACCAGGGTAAAATATTCAGCAGGCATCTTGCTTTCCAGACGAGAAAAGCAAATGAAGCCTCATGAGAGAAATGCGAGGGTGAGGACTCTGTGTGGGCCACGAAGAAATAGGAGCTGCGGAAGGAGCTCAGGGCGAAGGCCTTGGGTTCAATCCCGTGCTCCCTGAGGACAAGCAGCTACGATATCCCCGAGGCAGAGCTGTCGGTGGGAGCACGTACCCCCGACATGTCACAGCCCACCGCAGGATGACAGTAACAGAGCTGGCAGCACAGAGGATGGGTCAGAAGGGAGCTGGCGAGACACCACCTTACACCTGAGCAGACGGCCTGCCGCAAGGCCAGTGGTAAGGGCTGGGGCAATAGTTATCCACATGGAAAGGTCCAGGGACCCATCGCAGGCACGTACACAAGTCAGTCCTCAGGAAAGAATGATTCGCACAGAGCAAGCAGATCTTCAAACTTTCAGAGGAAAAATTTAGGAAAATACCTTTGTTACACAGGAACAGGGAAGGATTTCTAAAAGATACAAGGCACACATCATGAAGAAAAAAAAAGGTAAATACTATTATCTATCCAAAACCTGAAACTTCTATACAGCAAAAGCCACCTTACAGTGTGGACAAGCCACAAACCAGGGAAGGATACCTACAGCTTACAGAAGGACTGGCTTCCACAGCATACAACGTGGAATAAAATTCCTCCTGACACACCTCCCTGTGCTGCAGAAGCTATGGGCCAAATCCTCTAAAAACCACTGAACCCAAATAAACCTCTTGTTAAGTGATTTTTTAGAAGGAAATGACATTAAATATGTAAGGAATGAAAAAAGAGGGCTGGGCATGCAACACAGGGGTACAGTGCTTGCCTAGCATGCACAAGGCCCTGAGTTCAATCCCCAGTACCACGAAAAAAAAAATTTAATGAAAAAAGAACTATAAGTAAACAGCAGAAATAGAAATCATCATCAGTAATTTCATGCCAATACATTTTAAAACTTAGGTGAAATGGACAAATTTCTAAAGAAATAAAATTACAAAATTAATTCCACTAGAAATAGCGGATGTAGAAATTCTGCAGTCCCACAAGAAAGGAAATACCTGCAAAGCTGGGGCTGTGGACAGGATAACTACCGTAAATCAGCAAGACAAAGAAGCCAAGTACTTCCTACCAGGACAACAGGAAAGATGCCCTGAGGACACTGCAGGCATCAGCAAGCCCAAGGGTGCAAAACTATAAGGCTTTCACCTACGAAATTTGTTTGCAGGGCTTCAGGTTACAATGCTCAGTCATCCAGGCACTCAGAGGCCTCTGCAGCCTCCATCCAAGGGGGCCCAGCTACTGCTCCAGCTGGCAGCAGTCCTTGGTATATTCTTGTGGGGGTGGTTTTACAGGCATTCAGAATCCAGCAGTGGGGCTGGGGATTTAGCTCAGTGGCACAGTACCTGCCTGGCAAGCGAAAGGTCATGAGTTTGATTCCCGGTACTGGGGAAAAAAAAACAAAAAAACAGAATCCAGCAGTTGTAGGGCCATGGAAGCTTCCACCCAGATTTCAGAAGATGGCCTGGGAGGCAAGGCAATGCACCCACAAAAGGGCAGTGCATGAAGCTATGAGGGTGAAGCTGAAAGTACAGTAGAGACCCCAGGAAACTGGAAAAGCCAGGAACACTGACATCTGAGGAAAGCAGCAAGGAGTGAACAAAGCCAGCTCAAGAGAGAAGCCATGTGGACTACTAGAACCAGCAATGCCACAGGGGTATTTACAGTTCACTGCATCTCACCACAGCTTACCCTGGGGCTGGACACAGAGCTCTAATACTGAATGTCTGCTCTGCTAAGTCTCCCCCTTACTTTGGTCCCATTCCTTTATACCCCTCTCTTCCTCCCTTTCAGAATGGGAAGATCTACCCCATATGTCGGCAATGTGGACTTTCTTTTTGATTTCTGCAGGGTTCATGGCTAGGAGTTTGTCTTCAGTCTCAGAAATTTTGGACTTGGACTTTTCAGCAATATTGGAACTGTCAAACCTTTGCTGGCTCTCAGAGATGAGCTAGATGCATTTTGCATGATGGGACAGATATGAATTTGGGGCATATTTGGTCTGGATCTGGAACATCTCCCGAAAGGACCCTGTGTTCAGAGGTGATGGGCTCAGGAGGGCGCTGCACTCACTGATGGATGAATCCACACTGTGTGCGCAGTGAGGAGAAGGGGCTGGCCAGCAGAGATGTGGGCCAGACGGTGTGTCGTCCCCCTGCAGCCGCTCCTTGGCTCCCTGCTTCTGGGCCCCCATGATGTGAGCAGCTCCCCTCCGGCAGCCCCTTCCACCATGGCCTTCCTGCTCTGGTGCCCGCCCAGTAGCAACTAAATCCTCTAAAAACCATGAAGCAAAGTAAACCCCTCTTCCTTTAAGTCGTGGGTGTTGGACACTGTGTCTCGAGACAAGGCAAGGGACCAAAACAGAAAGTATTTCACAGAAAACCCAAACAGCCAACAGACACAAAAATATGCTTGAGCTCATTAATCATGAACGAAATTCAAACTAAAACCACAAGTATATTTAACACACTCAGGTACTGAAAAAGTCCTACACTGTCCCTGGAGCCACAGGGACGCCCACTTGGGAGCTCCCTCAATACTGGAGGCTTCGGATGGTGACAGAGAAGAAATCTGCTGGTGGCGCTGGAGCAGGAGTTTTCCGGCACCTCTCGTGCACTCGCTCTGCTCCCGGCTGAGGCTTCGTGAAGCTCAGAGAAAAGATGAACCAAAGGGACCCGACCGCCACGGTTCTGCACAACAAAGGAGTCCTGCGATTCCCGCTGCCCCGGCCACCACCGAGAGCCACTGGAGCAGCCACTGGAGCAGTGCTCCCTGTGACCAGCTGAGACAGGCAGTGTCTTCCTGTGCCCTGCCAAACGCTGCTTCTCACAATTCGCCGTACGCTATGGGCCCCACCACACCCAAAATGGACTCACGCCCTCCCCACTGGTTACGCTCTCTCCCTCGGTTTGTGGTCTCAGCGCCTCAACCTAAAAAGCAGACTCTTTCTGAAACCCCTCCTCGCGCAGGCGCACATACCCGCCATGGCGTTCAGCTGGTTTTCACTCACAGCGGCCCTCGCCATCCCCCACCCGGACCGCTAACCACACTCACCTCCAAGAGACTGAAACAAACCTCAAAAGAAAAGACAAACCCTCATCGCCAGGCCCGGTGCCACACTCCTGCAGTCTCAGCACTAAGCCAGGAGGATCACCGCAGGTTCAAGACCAGCCTGAACTACACAGCGAGACCCTGTCTCAAAAAGGCTCTAACAGATAAACCTGAGTGTGCGACCTCCTAAGCCTTCGCACGGAGGCACAGGATGCTCAGGGGCTGAGTGACCTCCCGAAGGTGGACCCTTCCCAGACGGACAACTAAGTGAGGCTGTGCTCGCTGCAGGCTTCAGACGACCCGGCGTCCTCAGCGCTCCTCCAGTGCACGTCTCCACCTTCTCCCTGCCTTCCGCCAGGCCGCTGTCTTCTGCGCAGCCTCGGAGCACAGGCCTAAAAGCACTGGCTGTGGAGTCGCGCAGCTGTCCTCTCCCGGGTGCCCACTTTCCCCTCACAGAGAGCGATGCTAGCTACTGCAGCCGCTGTGCGGAGGTCCACGGCACACAGCAACCCAAACACAGCGCCTGCCGCGCGCACTATGACTCCGGCCTCCCTCGCTGATTTCCTTTTACAGGCCTTTTTTCACTACCATGAATTCTTTTCCCCCACCAAATAACTCCCCTGACAAGGCGTATGACCAAATCTCCCACCACTGCCCCACCCCACCTCCGATCCCGAATGCTGCCCGTGGCCCTGGTCTCCCGGGCACCGCGTCTGCGCCAGGGCCCCTGCCCCATGGAGGACTTTCCTGGCCACTTCTGACTCACCCCTCAAACTGTGCCTCGGATCTCTCTGCCGACATCATCTCCCTCCTGCTCCCTCGCTCCCTCAGATGCACTCCTGACAGCGCTGTGAGCGCCGGCCCGCAGCGTCCTCTAGCCGGGGCACAGGGCCCGGCCCTGAGCAGAGCTAACCGAGCACCTGCAGAGGGGAACTCGCCCAAGCCCCAGGCCCGGGACTGCCCTGCAGCAATCTCTGAGCCTGGAAGTAGTGACGTACAAGTGACAGGCCTCCACCCTAAACACACTCTCTCCCTCCCTCCCTCCCTCCCTCTCTCTCTCACACACACACACACACACACACACACACACACACACACACACACACACACGGGCCACTCCACTCCCCCGCCAGGTATGAGCGCACTGCTCGTCAGTGTCTAAAAAACTGTTTCTCAATCTGTCACACTCCCAGGTAGAATATATTTCTCTTTTCTTCTATCACAAAATACACGTGGTTTTTTTTTTTTTTTAAGTTAGAAGTAGATGTTTAAATGTGTTTTCTTTACCACATCCACAGAACCTAAAATTCCTTCCTCAAAAAAATAAATAAAGAGCTGAGTGTGGCGGCGCACACCTGTCATCATAGCACTTGGTAGGCTGAGGCAGGAGGATCGTTGCGAGTTTGAGACCAGCCTGGGCTACAAAGTGAACTCAAGCCAGTCTGAACTGCAGAGCAAGACCCTGTCTCAATAAAGCAAAAATAAATAAATAAATAAAATTCCTTCCTCAGTCAGAAAACTACAAACTTACCAAAAAACAAAAGAAACGAAAGTGTTACTATCTATTCCAGGCAGGCTAGCCTCAAACTCGCAGCCATCTTCCCATCTTCCCACCTCAGCCTCCCCAGTCCTGAGAGGACAGCCATGCGTCACACCCAGCATTCTGCCTACTTTTTAAACAGCACAAATGCCTTACCTGAGTAGGAATGAAGAGAGACGGCCCAGCGCACCGTGAGCCCCACAAGGACCGCCACTGCCATCCAGTACCACTTCTCCATGGCCCTCCCCGCCAGCGCCGAGATTGGCCACGCCCAGTATCACTTCTCTGGAGCTAGGAGTTGGAGGGGGTTTTAAGCGATGCGTTGCCCTCGGAAGGTCAAGGTCAACACCCAATTATGTCCGTGAAGAAGCAGCCTGGGGAAAGAGACACCAGGTTTAGACACCAACAACAAACTTGTGAACCCCAGGAAAAGATGGAGCAAGGGGGTGGGCTGGGCAGGGCGGAGCTCCAATTCCTTACTACCTACCCGCCTGATTACAAAGTGTGCTTCGGCTGAGGTGGCGCACACCTGTTAATTCCAGCCATCTAGAAGGCCCAGGCAGGAGGGTCACAAGTTTGAGTCCTGCTGGGGCAACTCCGTGAAACCCTGCCTCAAAATAAAAGAGAAAAAGGGCTGAAGACGTTGCTCAGTGTGAAGGCCCTGGGTT
>NW_004955423.1:26594060-26596943 GCF_000276665.1 Chinchilla lanigera
CGCATGCCTGTACTCCCAGCACTTGGAAGGCTCAGGCAGGAGGACCATCATGAGTTCGAGGCCAGCCTGGACTACAAAGTGAGACCCTGCCTCCAAACCAAATAAATAAATAAATAATTTTCTTAAAAAAACGCGAGGAGATAACACGAGAGCCTGCGAGTCTAGCACCTGGACAGGGAACAGCTGCGTCCTTCCTGTCCCCGCATGACTGCACGGCTCCACGTGCCCGGCCTGCGGCCCCGGCTCCCACCCGCAGCTCAGGCCGTCTCACTGCACCGGAGCGTCCACACCAGAGGCAAGAGGAGAGGAAAAACTACAACTGAGCCACTTTCCAGCGGCTTCCGGATGTGACCCGGGCCACAGACCATTGGAACCGAGGCAGGCTTTTGTTTCTGAGGCAGCGTCTCACTGCGTGGCCCAGGCTGGCCTCAACTCACAGCAATCCCCCTCCTAAGGAGAGTCTTCTTCAGGCTGACGCTAAGAGCCCTTTTCCGCAGCACCACGCACCATGTGTTCCAGGGCTGCTCTGCAACACGCCATCTCTGCTCAGACGCCATGTTTGAGATTTGTACTTCAGGTGTGAACTCCTGGATCTGAAGAGCACAGCTTAACTAGCATCCTACCCGGGGGCTTAAGTCTCGACGTGCCGAGCGAAGGCAGCTGTCCAGGTCCAGATGCTCACAAGGAAGCACCTCCCTGCGAGCCCTCACACAAGTCACACCCCCGGTTACAATCCCACAGAGAGCTCAAGGCCGCGGCAGCCCTGTCCTGTGCTCATCCAGGGTGCCAGGAGCGCAGATCTGGGAGGGCCGGCTCATGCCAACGAGAGAAGTCCAGAGACAGTCTCCCGACGGGCTGACCCCAACTTCCCAAGTAACACGGAAATGCGAATAAAGTCAAAGTCCTAGCCTGACTACGCCCTTCGGACAGGAGGGCTGGCCATTCTGCGTGGCTCCCGGGCTGAGGATGTCCCAGACGTTTGTGACTGAGTATCAGGAGGACATGGCTGAGGCTGCTTGGGTGGACAGCGGCGCTCAGGCTCAGCTCCCTAACACCAATCATCCATCAGTACCAGGAAAGTTCCTAACAATTCACACTGCCCAAAACAAAATGAGTGCCCTCCCGAGACAGAAGTTCCTCCGGCTCAAGCAGAAACTGAGGACAAAACTACCTGACAGGAATGGAGAAGGGGTTTTGCCATGCAGTTCAGCCTGGCCCTGAACTCACTTTGTAGCCCACGCTGGCCTTGAATTCGCACAGATCCTCCTGCCTCAGCCTCCTGAGTGCTGGAATGACAGGCGAGCGGTAGGCCACCCAGCAACTGAACCCTTGACAGGAACGTTTTTAAAGTGCTGGAGTACAAGAGTAACTTCTAGCCTGGCTCTAAACCTGATTTTGGAAGCAAATCGTGTGCATGCATTCACCAAAATCAGGACAACGCAAACACCAGCCTGCTCGCAGGCTGAAGGCTCCGACTCCTCAGGGCCGCCACCCAGCCACCTCTGGGGGCTTCCCTACCACACGAAGGAAAGCCCTCCGCACCCGACCAGGGAGCATGGGGGAAGCTGAAGGTCGTCTAAAACGTCCCTCCCAACTGGCGCTGCACCTCTGCTGAGATCCAGAGGCCCGCAGGAGCCTTCTGCTGCCCCTCCTGCATCCGCCACTTCCTTCCGCTGCTACCCGGCCCAGGGCTCTGGGAACCTCCCTCTGTCCTCAGCTTTCTCGGAGCTCCACACCCCTCCGCCCTCTGGGTCCCAACACGCCCCACCCCGCCGAACCTCCGCCCTTCCTGTCTGTGCCATCGCCTCCCTTTCCCACCTAATTCTCACCGGAAGCTACTGCACGCACACACAGAAAATTCTGATTAAAGAAAGCTTGTTGCCAAAGAATAAGCGTCACGTGGGTGCACCGGCAGAGGCCGACATGTGATGTTGGAAACGAGGAAAGTAGCCAGGCATGATGGCCTAGCACTTGGGAGGATGAGGCGGTAGGATCACCAAGGGTTCAACGCCAGCCTGGGCTCCACTGTGAGTTCAAGGCCAGACTCAACTAAATAGGACTGTCTCAAAAAAGAAAGAAAGAAAAAGAGAGAGACAGAGAGAGAAGGAAGGAAGGAAGGGAGGAAGGACGAAAGAAAGAAAAAGAGACAGAGAAAGAGAGAGAAAAAGAAAGAAAGAGAGAGAAAGAGAAAGAAAGAAAAGAAGAGAGAGAAAAGAAAGAGGGGTTGGGGTGTAACTCAGTGGTTACTTCCTAGCATGCAGGAGGCCGTAGAAATCTGGAAAGAGGTGACCTGCGGGGCCGAAGATGGGGTGGCAATTAAAAGGGATTCCCTGGGAGGGGGATCCTTTTTCGAAAGTCCCGTTATGTAATTCACGCTGGCCTCCAACCCCCAGGGATCCTCCTGCCTCAGCCTCCCTAGTGCTGGAATCACAGGCATGCGCCGTCACGCAGCGATCCAAGGGGGCTGCGGGAGCCCTGTGCACGCGGTTTCTCGCCCTGAGTAGTGGCTAAAAAAATGCCTCGACAGCGTGACTACCCAACAAGTGACAGCCACAGCCCTGCTCTCCATCTCACATTACACTGTAAACGGCACGGGAGTGTGCAGCGGGACGCGGCGGTGCACGCCTGGAACCGGCGCTCTGGGAGGCTGAGAGGCTGAGGCAGGAGGAGGCGCAGTTCGAGGCCAGTGCGGGAACTTTTAGCCCTATCTCAAAGTCAGCGAGGCCCGGGTGCGGCTGTGTCGCGTATGGGAAGCGACAGCGACTCAACGACACGCTGCCTGTCTCGGCCGAGACCGCCCCGGACAAGGCCGCCTTCCCGGCCTCCTCCCCCCGGCCCGAGCGCGCCCGCCGCGCAGCCCGTGCCCGCGCTCCCGATCCTGAG
>NW_004955423.1:26597939-26606523 GCF_000276665.1 Chinchilla lanigera
TTTTGAAGCAGGGTCTCACCGAGTTGCCCAGACTGAGCTTGAGCTTGTAACCTTCCTGCCTCAGCCTCCCAATGGTAAATGGTTAGGAAACTGCATAGGGAGAAACCCAGTGCATTACAGGAGTGTGTGCACAAAGCATCTTGTGAACAGCGGCCGTGTTTCGCAGACAAGTCATGTCAGTTGTTTGTTTGGAGACAGGCTGGCCTCGAAGTCACCGCGAGCCTCCTGCCTGGGGACTCCAAGTGCTGGCATCACGGGTGTGCTCCGCCACCCCCAACTGACCAGTCATGACTCTTCAAATCTAAGGTTCTGTTGTAAGGAGCAGCAGCATTTTGTGTAATTATGACCATTTTGTGTAATACCAAGAACAAAGATCAAAATGCCACCGTTTAAAATAGTCATGACTGGGGCTGGGGATTTGTCTCAACGGCACAGCGCCTGCCTGGCAAGCGCAAGGTCGTGAGTTCGATTCCCGGTACCGGAAAAAAAAAATAGTAATGACTGCAAACCGCATAATTCACTAGATAGATAGATAGATAGATAGATAGATAGATAGATAGATAGATATCTTAAAATGATGAAAGAATTCGTTTCCTTCCGATAGCACAACCCGAATGGCTTCTAACCCAGTACTGTAGTTAGTGCAGACCAGGTACTCACAGTATTCATTGAATAAATAGTTTAAAAGATCCCAAAGTCCACAATTCGTAGACGGACTGCCTACCACTGCCATCCATGTTGTACTCCTTGTCCTCTCGTCGGTACCGTCTTTCCCATGCGTGTCCAGTGCCTTAAATAACAAATGTTCAGTCGGTGCATTTTGATGGAACCAGCGGGGCATGGTGGCTCTTACCTGTGATCCAGCTGCTCAGCAGGCTGATGAGGCCAGAGCGTTAGTAGAAGTTCGAAGCCAGGCTGAACAGCCTAGCAAGACCCTGTCTCAAAGAGTTAGGAACCAGTAGCATGGCACGTGCCTATAATCCCAGCTCTCTGAAAGGCTGGGGCAGGAGGATTGCAGTTGGAGCCCAGCCTGAATAATTTAGCGACTTAGCAAGTTGCTACCTACCTCAGAATAAAAGTAGCAATTAAAAAACGGGCTGGGGATGTAGTTCCATGTGAAGGCTCTGGGTTTAACTCCTAGTACTGGGAAAAAAACAAAACAGTCGTATCTAACTCTGTGGACATAGGTTTAGAGTTAAATGTCAATTCTATTTTCTGTGTGTGGCCTTGGCGAAGTCTATCTACAAAAAATAATCGTACGGTACCACTTCCTTTAAATTGGAATGAGAGTAACATGAAATGCATGTAAAGCTTTAAACATATTTCTAGCACTTAGCGTGCAATTAATAATAGCTACTGTAACCTAACTTTAACACATTCTTACATTTTGATAGCTTTTCCCCTTCGTCTCTCTACCATAAAAACAGCGCATGTATACATATGTCCTCAGCCCCATCAAAAGTTTACTTTTCCCACTATCTGAAAATTTTCTGTAAAATCAAGTTAACTTGTTGGTTTTTTGAGGTTTTTTGTAGGGCTTGGGATTGAACCCAGGGCTTTGTGTCAGTTTAACTTGTAAGCCTTCACAGAAGTTGTGCATTTTTAAGGAAGAACTGGACAGACCAATGTCAGTCTCTGAAGCCAGTTTGCCCAATATGGGGTCGCTTCAGTTTTCTGCTGCTGTATAACAAAGTACTCCAAAGGATAGCAGCTGAACAGAGAAATTATACTCGTTCCTTCTGCAACTCTAGAATGTAGGCTGGGCTCTGCTAGGTGGTTCTTCTATCCCACTGGCATTGACTTAGGTTATTCGTGGGGCTGAGTCAGGCCATCAGGAGCTCGAGGACTGCTCTGTTCTCCACAAAGCTTCTCCAGCTTCTCCAGCAGGTTAGGTCAGCCTCTCACACGGCAGTCCGCTGAACGTCAAAGGCAAAAGTTGCAGCTCGCTTATTCACCGAGCCGTAAGAGTGCTAAATTATGGGAGGCCATGATTCAGAGTGAGCTGCTGTAATGTGGCACAATTCTTGAATCTGAAATAAAAGCCAGTTAATATTTTCAAAGTTGTTCTCATTTTGCCTTCGGATGCAGCACAGGTCACTCCCTCAGCACCAGTTCCAGGAGGGAATATACTCTCCCTCCCAGTGGGAAGAGTTGGGAAGAAGGTGTTCATTTGGCTCACAGTATGTGGAGGTGGCAGTCCATAGCAGGCTGGCACCGGGGCAGGGCAGCAGGAGGGCCTGGCGGAGAAAAGCTGCTCAGGGCATGGGGGACGGGAAGTGGAGAGAGCAGGGAGGAGCCAGGGAAGGAGATGCACCCTTCCAGGCCGCGCCCCCGCCATGACCTAGCAGCCAGTCAGGCACCACACCCTGTAATCCAGTCACCTTTCCAGGGACCCGCCTATCCGCACACGAGGCCTTGGCGGCGTCTGAGAAGAAAGCCTAACGCCATTTGGTGGAGAGCCGAGCCTCAGCTGCATTTCCAGGCGCGCTCTCCACCCAGAGTGGAGGAGCACATTGCTAACTCCACCCTGGTCTGAGAGCCCTGTTCCTTCTAGAAAGAACCATGAAGAAGTGATGACAGGCATTTGAGACCCCATAAAAATAAAAGCTGTCCCTTGCTAGGGGCTGCTGCGTGTGGGGTGGCCAGCTCCTCCGTGTTTCCTGGGGCTGGCTGTGGGACAGCAGGCTGGTTTCTTTTCTACTGTGAGCCTTCCTTGCGTTGCACGCTGACCTTAGCCCACGTTTGGTTGCCGTCTTCCGGGCTGCGACCCAGGCTGGCCTGTGACGTCTCCCTTCCCAGGGGCACTCCGTCTGTCAGAACTATGCTGCTTCAGGTGTTCTCCCCAGACTGAAGTCTCGCCCCGTTCTCTCTTATTTTCCAATTAAAGCTTGTAAATCTGTGCTATTGGCTGAGGTGGGAGGGTCACTGGGAGTTCAAGGCCAGCCTGGGCTACAAAGTGAGTTCAAGGCCAGCCTGAACTACACAGTGAATTCCCAATACTTAAATAAATGAAAGTAGTGAGACCCTGTCTCAAAAAGACGTGCCTGAACTGTACAGCAAGAACTTGTCTCAAAAGAACAAAATAAAACCAAACATTTCTTAAAAGATAAAAATAGCGTGAGGATGGTCACAATGCAGAAAATGAATCCAAAAATGAGTTACTCAAATCTAGGAAAGAGTCCCCCCAAGCCATGTACCCATGGGCCAAATACCAGAGACTCCAGCGATCTGGGAGGCTGAGGCAGGAAAACTGCAAGTTCAGTCTCAGCCTGGGCAATTTAGCAAGACCTTGTCTCAAAAAATAAAAGAGGGCTGGGGACACAGCCTGTTCTATGTTGTAAGTATTGCAGTAGGAATTCAGACTTCTTTGGTGCCCAGATGCTGTATGTACCTCTACCCACCTCCTACTGCCCATGCTACAGAATGGGGCAGAAATTCCGCTCAGAGACATTGGATGTGAGGCCTCATGGTGCCGGGAGGTGCGCCTACCCGAGCTACACACTGGCTCCTTTTTATTTTAATGTTTTGTCTCCTTTTTAAAAAAAACTGAGACAAGGTCTCTCCAGGTTGCCATGGTCAGCCTCAAACATGAGGTCCTCCTGCCTCGCCTCCCGAGTAGCTGAGTGTAAGATGGGTGTGCACCACCACAACCTGCTCGGGTAAGTTTTAAAGCTTAAATGAGGAAAATTACACTGGGCACTGTGAAACCGTGACCCTTGGCCATGATTTTTAAAACTAAAGTGACAACAGGGTCAGTTTGAACAGAGTTGCTAAACTGCCCAGGATAGTTCTCCTGCCTCAGCCTCCCACTGGGCTGAGGTTACAAGCATGCACCACCAGCACACCAAGCTTACTTTTTCCTTCTTACGCACACACACGCACACACACACAATCACCCTTGCTTCAAACCACAGAACAGCCTTTTTTTTCTTTTTCTGGGGGTACTAGGAATAAAACTCAGGATCTGCTTGCCAGGCAGGCCCTATATCACTGAGCTAAATCCTCTGCCCCGGAACAGCTTCATAGGGGAAAAGAATCTTCTTTCAGAAACTAACCTGGATGGAGCCAAAGTGACATCAACCTAAAACTGATCTGTTGGCTACTGTGAATAGATTTATTTATTTTATTGTGTACAGTGCTGGGAATCAAACCCAGGGATCCACACATGCTAGGCCAGCGCTCTCCCACTGGGCTACAACCCCAGCCTTTGATGTGATTTCTTTAAAGCGTAAGTACAGCTAATAAAGTTAATTTATAATCACTTAATGAATATTCATACATTCAACAAATATGTATTAAATAGCCTGCCCTTAGGGAGTTTGCAAACCAATATTATGTACATCGCAGGAAAGTGCAATTAGTATTATTTTTCCTGTCAGTGTCAGATGTCAGCGGAAATTATTGTCATCCATAAACAGATTTGTCAACTGTACATATTACACAAGCACCACTGAAGAATAATTTTATTGATATGAAGCGTAAATAATATACATTCCTGACATAGTACAGTGTGACTGTAACCTAATGTAGGACGTTCTAAGAACATACAATCATGTTTTCATATCATGTCTAAAAAGATGTCAATAAGATAGAAGCAGTATAAATCTGTGAAGGCCCATAGATACAATTTGGTGTAGAAGTCTGAGTTCTAAAAAAAAATCGTAAGATTTTAATATTCTGTTTTTTGAAGTTATTTAAAAATACACGCCGGTGCTTATCCCTTTACAGATAAAAAGAGTCCTTTACGGTGGCACTATAACGTATTCATTGGTTCGTGGGCCCCACACCTCCAAGGGCTGTCGCATACCTCCATCTCTCTCAGCGCAGGGTTTTGACTCTAAATTTAAACGCACTCTATACAGTGTAACTTTGCCCGGCATATTTTTGGAGAACCCTAAACATCTGTAATTCCCAATAGAGAGCAGCCCTGGGAGGTCGGCGTACGCGGATTTTAAAGCCTGCGTGACTCCACGCTGCTGCCTCATTACTTTATCTCCTGTGTCTTTCACAAACGAGTGAATTGTCACACTCTCTTATGTGGCACACACATCCATCGCTGCGGCGCCATCAGGGTACTTGTCTAAAACGGTCTTGGAGAATGAAAATTTGGGCTAAGTGTAAAGGAGGCAACCTGCCGGGAAGAAGTGTTCCAACCCAAACATCTTCCCCAGGGAAGCAGTAAGAGCTCCACTTTAAAATCGTATAAATCTAGAGGGGAGGAAATCCCAACTTGTACCATTTATGGTAGGTACAGCCAGATTAAGTAAGACCTTATTTATAGCAAAGACTCCAGGTCCACCCCAAAGAAATTGGGTGAGGCACAGAATAAACCCCTCCTCCCACCTGACGCGTTGCTTTTGTTCCCAAAGCTCTCGGAGGGCTGCCGGGTGAGGGGTGGAGGCGGGCAGAGGGGCTCGCCGCAGTTTCTGGGTTGCCCTCTCGCTGGGCAGCGAGTCCAGGTCTGGTTTTAACAAGGAAGCGGAGGGCAGGTGCTGTCCAGAGCAGAACTGTGCAGCTAAGAACAGCTCAGAGCCCTGCAGTGCCAAAAGAGCAGCACCCGGCGGAGCTTGGAAAGTGAAGGGAAACCTGGTGTTTTGAAGGGAAGCAACCTTTCCTGGATACAAAGTGAACCCAGGTTTGGAAAAGTGATCCATAAAAAGCTCTTGTCTATGTGGGTGGTGTGCAGCCCGAAATAAGCGTGGAATTGAACTAAAGCTTTTTGTTGCTGTTTTGAGGCAGTGTCTCAGTATGTAGTCCAGGCTGGCCTGGAACACTCAGGGAAATCCTCCTGCCTCAGCCTCCCAAGTGCTGGGGTGACAGGAGTCCACCACCGCACCGGGCTCAACTAAACCGTGTGTGAATCCTCAGTGGCCAGCTAAGCAGAAGTAACCTGGCGGTGCCTTTTCTTTCCCAGGGTTCCTTCTGGGGTTTGGAGAGGCTAAGAGGAGGAGCGCCTCTCTCTCCATTTACACCACTAGAATCTACACTCCAGAAAGTGTAGGGTGAAGAGAAGTAAACAGCCGCATTTCCTCAAGGCCTGGCGAGGCTGTGAGGATCCCTACCTTACTGGCTTTGCGGGCGCAGCGGCCTTGGGGATGCGCATCCATCCTGGCTGACGGCCAGGGCGGCAAAGAGCACTCAGGCCCCTCAAGGAGGGGAGAGCCTGGACCAGCGCGGAGGGAGCAGCCTCTCCGGAGCAGGTCCCGTGAGGGCAGCACCCGCCCTGTCTTCTCCTGCGCAGGACCCTGCAGCGCCCGGTGCCTGCCGAGTGGAGCGGCCGCCCCTGCCCCTCCCTCAAAGCCCCGCGGGCCCTGGCGGCCTGGGTGTGAGTCCTTCTCGGCTCTTGCAAAGCCCTTCGTCCTTTTGGGCCACTGCATAGGGTGCTGTTTAGATACACTCTCGCTTTTCTCTGGCCCTACCTCCCCGCTGCCTACCCCTAATCGGATGGAAACCCAAGTGGAGATTTTTATTAAGACCCAAGACACCCAGGTCAGATTTGTGTTTTGTTTTTTGTTTAGTTTAGTTTTTTTTGTTTTTTTTTTTCGAGACAGGTTCTCACTATGCAGTTCAGGCTGGCCGTGAACTCCTGTTGATCCTCCTGCCTCAGCCTCCGGAGTGCTGGGATGACAGGCCTGTGCCACCACACCGGCGAAAACCTTGTTTCTTAATAAAATTCCCTCCTTTCTCTGCATGCTCATCTTGCATTGAATTAATAAAGTTTTGGTTGCTGCTTAAATAGATGAAATGTCACACTCGTACTAGAAAGAGGACCTCTCCCTAACTAACCTATTTTTCATCTGTGATTTAGAAAAAGGCAAGATTAGCATGGATATTGCGTCTCCAAGGGCCTGGCCACTATTAAATAGACTGTTAAGTGCATTTTATGGCTGAAGGGTCGTTCCCACTAGGGTCTGCGGGGCGTGCTAAGCTCGTCTCTCCCTGCTACATTGAACACGCAGGAGCCTGGCTGTGGAGGGAGTGTCAACGCTCTGCACCCTTTAAGTACATAACTAAGCATTTTAGGGTGAGTAAAACATAACTCAATAAAAGCCCCAAGAATACGTGTCGTCCCCCAGGAAGGACGCAGTGTTCATATTTATCCCACAATACCCACCCTTTGCTCCACGAGCGCCCGAGTGTCAGAAGGTGACTGAGGGCTGGGCCCCCCGCCCCGGCAGGCCGCGCACAATGGCAAGAATCACTCCCACGTGGTCATCGTGTCTCGGGGTCTCAAGGCTAAGAGAGGAGTCATTTATGGGTGATGTTTGACTTGAAACCGAACAGTATTGGTGTTTTACCCTTCATTCTTACTAAAATGTGGGCCAGCCTGGGTTTGGTAGCACATACCTACAATCCCATCACTCAGGAGGCCGAGGCAGGAGGATCATGGTGAGTTCAAGGACAATTTGATATGCACAATGAGTCCTTGTCCCAAATAATCAAACAACAAAATGAAAGCTTTTAAAAATTCCTAAAATTGGCAGAAAAAAAAAATGTCTACCTAGCCACTTCATCTCTTTGATTGCGGTGGGCTTGAACACAAGAAATGTCGGTGATGAAGTGAGACAGAGATGAGGCATGCCGCTGTCGCCCGGCAGCCCCGTCCGGTCCCCTCCCGTCGGAGAGCTCAACCTGCCACGGCCTTGCTCCCGGCAGGGCCGATGAGGACTGGCCCTTGGCCTTCCGACCTTGAGTCCTGGTTGCTCCATGGTCTAGATGACCTGAGGGATGGGGCCCTATGAGTCCAAAGCTGCTGAGGAGAAGGGCCTCCTCGGGTGCAGGGTCAGCGTCTCCCCGCAAGGCCCCAACAGCCCGGACCAGGCCCTGGTCCCCGGCTGCCGCCCCCCCACTTCCTGTGACTCCCAGCCCTGGCCCTGAGTCCACTCGGCCCTCTCAGCTCTTCCCCTTCCCCCACAAAGAGTCATAAAAACAGCCAAGTGCTCCCACACACACCTGTAGTCCCAGCTACTCAGCAGGCTGAGGCAGGAGGTTTGCTTGAGCCCGGAAGTTTGAACTGCCTAGGCAGCATCGTGAGGCCTTGTCCCAATAGTAAATAAAAAGTACCGGCGTTGTCTTCCCGGGTGCCCCGTTGGCATTGCTGTGCTCTTGCTAGCGCACCCGCGCTCCTCCTAGCTGGTGCCTTCCCTCTGCCGCACTGCCCTCGCCCCCTCAGGGTGGTGGTTAGGGGTTCACGTGTCCACGCGTTATCTTTAGGGTTTGGTTTGCTTTTGAGACCCTGGCATTGAACCCAGAGCTTTCACACTCAGCCGTATCTGCAGCCCCCCCTTTTTTAAATTTAGCATCTTGCTAAGTCACTAAGTTACCCCACTGGGCCCAACCTGTGATCCTTCTGCCTCAGCCTCCCGAGTGCTGGGACTGGCGACATGTGCACCACACCCCCAGCTCCTGTTCTGGTCTTCTCTTAGCGGTCTGCACTGTTCCTTTTTCTTTGCGGGGATGGCAGCGTAAGTGGTGGAGTCTTCTTCGTTGGGGATCACTCACCAGCCTCCTTTGGGAAGGGAAGCCTGCGATGAGGTCAAGAGTACTAGCTGGAGGGGCTGGGGATTTAGCTCAGTGGCACAGC
>NW_004955423.1:26607273-26616008 GCF_000276665.1 Chinchilla lanigera
AGTTTGAAGCCAGCCTGGGCTACACAGCGAGTTCAAGGCCAGCCTGAGTTACAGAGTGAGACTCTGTCTCAAAAGAACCGAAAGCAAAAACAAAAAATAAATACACACTTTCTGGGCCTCGGAGAGGCATCTCCCCAGGGGTGCAGGACCCGTTTTCTGTCACAGAGTGGCTGCGGGACAGTTTTCTTCTGTGCAGGTCCACAGCTTGGCGCTGCTCCGGCCTCCGGACGCAGCCACCGTGCCCGGCTCCTGGCCTCCTCCCCTGACCGCTGGCCCTCGCCTCCCTGCCCCAGAACCCTTGCAGCAACCTGGACTGGCCGGGCTGTCGGGGGGGATGCCGCTCTCTGCCCGCCGTGGAGGCCGTGTCTCTGGCTTGGGTGTTGTTGGCAGGGAAGTCTGGGCCGTCATCCTGTCTTCCGCGGTGATGAGCCTGAGGAGGACGGTGGGATGGCGGGACAGGAACAGGGCGGAGCCCACACTTCAGCAATGTCCACGCCCCGGGTCCGCTCTGGACAACCTGGCTCTGAACAACCTGGCTCTGAACTCATCTGCCCCTGTCCCGGGCTGGCCTCCGGGCTGAGTGCACCCTGAGAGACACGATGCTCTTTCTTACTTTTTTCCTTCTTTCCTTCCTTCCTTTCTTCTTTTCTTTCAAGACAGGGTCTCACGCTGTACTTCAGGCTGAGGCCATCCTCCTGCCTCAGCTTCCCGAGTGCTGGGATGACAGCCAGATGCCTGGCTCTGTCCCACGTGACATTAGTGTATCCTGCCCCACGAGATCGGGCTTGGGGACGGGCTGTGTGTGCCGGGGTCACTCAGGGCTCCCTAACAGCTTTGGGGCACTTTGCTCGCAAGCTGTGGTTCCCCTCCCGCAGCCTCCCCTCACCTGCACCAAACCCCACAAGGGTGCTGGTCACCTGCCAGCCCACACCCGTCACAGTCCCTCGTGTCCCTCCGCCTTCCTGGAGCCTACGTGGCCCCAGCGAGTGGCCCCAGCTGTGTGTCCCCACATCCCCCGCTGGCTAAGCCCCCTAGGCGCACTGCTGCACCCATCCGTGAGCTCCAGGAAGGCACAGCCTTCAACCGGCGACTTCTAGCTGCACCCAGATGCTGAAGGACGGCGGAGCCGACGCCCCCACCACGTGCCCCCTGCTCCGGCCACGCTCCAGGCTGCCTGTGCGAGGGAGCAGCACAGCCAACCTTTCACCGACTTGGAGGCCTCCATGGAAAGAACGTCTCCCTCTCTCACACAAGGTCCAGAAAAAGCCCGGCCAGGCTCGCACCAGCCTCCACGGCCCGGGCAGGGGCCACGGCCAACTTTTGTGGCGGAAGCTGGTTCGCCCCCCAGGGACACTGCTGAAGAGGAGGAGGAAGGAGAGGAATTAAATCTGCGAGGGGAAACAAGCCTTGTAGCCCGAAGACAGACAGCAGGTGCGGGACAGGCAGAATAGCTGAGGACAGCCAGAGGAGGGGCTGCTTTTCCCCAGCACGAACTCAACACCTGCCAGACGCCAGGTTAAGACATTTTAGCTTATTCAAAAATCAGTTACCACTGGGTGTGGTGGAGCATGCCTGTCATCCCAGTGCTTAGGAGGCTGAGGCAGGAGGATCGCAGCGAGTTTGAGGCCAGCCTGAACTACACATAGCAAGACCTGTGTCAAAAAGCCCAACCTCCCCCCGCCCCGCAAAAGACAAAAACAAACCAGTCACCAAGGACAGGAGTGTGGTCTCGTGGCACAGCAATGCTTGGTGTGTCTGAGGCCTTAGGTTTGATCCCTGTACCACAAAAGTAAAAAATATAAATAAAATAAAATGGAATGTGGCATGGTCAGGGAGAGCCCTCCCCGCCCCCAGCCAAACCTACCCCGGGGAACCACAGGCCCCTGCTGTCCCCCGCCAACTCTGCCAGAAGCAATTTGACCCCAGCTTCAGGACCAGCCCCAAGGGGCCTAGTCTGGGTGCCCACGTGGGTTTCTCCCTAGTTTCCCCTTCTCTTTCCCAGGGTGGGGCCTCCTTACAGTTGGCTCAGGGGGCTGGGTGTGGTGGCACACACCTGTAATCCCAGCGCTTGGAGGCTGAGGCAGGAGGATCACTGTGAGTTTGAGGCCAGCTGAATTACATAGGAGGACGTGTCTCAAAATGCAAACAAGCCAAGACAAAACAAAATTTTGCTCGGGGGGTTCTGACTCCATTGTTCTAGATCAGTTGTTAAACTGGGGATGGTAGCCAGGTCACCTGTAACTCTAGGTACTGGGAGGCTTGGGCAGGAGGACCGGGGATTGAGCCCAGCTTGGGCAATTCAGTGAGACCCCATCTCAAAAAAAAAAAAAAAAAAAAAAAAAATCAATTGTTAATGACATAAACTTTTTTCAGGAAAATTTCGGCTTTAAACAGGTACAGAGTCCAGATGTTTTCAAGAAAGTCTGCTTTTTTCCCCCAACTGTTCTCTCCGGGTTTGGCATCGCAACCTCTGCAATGCAGCAGGAAAGAAGCATGTGATACCGCAGGAATATTCAAACAGGACGCAAATCCTCTCCCTTTCTCTGTGCCTAAAATTTTCCATGATAAAACATTTATCGCTATGCAGCACATAGTGATGTGTGCCCATAATCTCAACACCCAGGAGGCTGAGGCAGGAGGATTGCCACGAGTCTGAGGCCAGACTGGACTATATAGTGAGATCCTGTTTCAAAAGAGAGAGAGAGGGAGGGAGGAAGGAAGGAAGGAAGGAAGGAAGGAAGGAAGAAGCCTCCTTCCCAAAACCAACAAAAATGTTTACCCCCAAATATTACTGCATTATTTTTGTGCCCAAGAGCCCTCAGGAGACTTGTGTCATTTCTCAGCCACCACTCTGGCACACCTTGCTCCCCTGCCATTCAGAACTGCGCACAGACTCAACCAGCGCTGGGAGCCTGAGGTGCGGCCGAGGTGGCCCAGCGACCTCCAAGGTCCCTGCACACTCGCGGGCAGACTCTGCAGGAGGAGGACAGGGGCGCAGCCTGAACACGGGCGTCGAGACCCGCAACGATGGACGCTCAGGCGGTGGCCGCTCGTCAGAAACAGCTTCCTGCTCTTCCCGTGGGGAGGCTGAGGCTGAGGGACCCGCAGGGTCAGGGCCTCCCGGTGCCGGGTCTCACTGTAACCTCATGAGCGAGAGGGTCAGGGATTTCTCTGGTGTTTTCTGTTGTTTAATTTAAAGCCAGAGTCTCACTAGAGTGCCCAGGCTGGGCTTGTACTTGTGATCCTTCTGCCTCAGCCTCCCAAAGTACCGGGATCACAGGCAGGCACCACCACACCCAGCTTATGAGCTTGCTTTGTTCTGGTTTGGTTTTTTGAGACTGGGTCTCCCTATGTAGTTCATACTGGCCTGAACCTACTATGTGGTCCATGCTGGCCTCCACTCATGGCTATCCTCCTGCCTCAGCCTCTTGAGTGCATGGATTACAGGCAAGCACTACCATGCCCAGCTCAAATCAGCTGCCTTCTGTCTCATCTTTGTTAGCATTGTATTCTCCCATTAACTAGGTAGAACAACTGAGGTGGTCTCTACAAGCTCAAAATTTGGTCCCGGCCTGACCAGACCCAGTACAGGTGGGCAGTGATCTCTGACAACATTTTGGTGTAGATCCAGAAAAATGTTAAAATGAGTCCCCCAGGCCGAGCTCAGCAGAGAGATGCAAGGCACGCGTCCTTGTCCCCGGGAAGTGCCCTGGCATCCTTAATGACTGCTGTCAGGACCACTCATCCGCAAGACTGAAAAATACCCCAAAGCCAGGAGGCGATTTACCAAGCCGCTTCCGCTCTGCCGAGTAAATTGTTTCCCATTTGTTAAGTTCGGGGACACAAAATGATGCCTCAGTCAAACGCCGAAGTGCCGGTCACCTCAGCAACTTCATCTTAAAGTATGAAACGTAACAACTTGGTGCATGATATTAGGGGGAAAACACAGGCGACCTCACAAAAATATGACCAGGATCAAATCAGCCCCCCTTCGTGGGGTCTGCCGAGCACACCAGCTGTGTCACGGGCATCCTCAAGTTTTGACCCCATTTCATAGGTGGGAAAACTGAGGGTCAGCGCAACTGGGTAGCCTCACAGCAGCACACAGGAGCAAAAGGGCAGAGCCAGGATTCGCCCCTACAACTGTCAAACCCTAAGCCCAAGCTTTTTGTAGAGTATCATCTGGTAGTTTACATAATAAACCCTCACTATCAAAATAAACAATTTGGACAATGAAACTTACTGTGAATGTTTAGGTAAAAATTTTAAAATGTAAGCCAGGCGTGGCGGCGCATGTCTGTAATCCCAGCACCCAGGAGGCTGAGGCACAAGGATCGCTGCGAGTTCGAGACTAGCCTGGGCTACAAAGTGAGCTCAAGGTCAGCCTGAACTGCACAGAGAGACCCTGTCTCAAAAAGACAAAAAAAAATTTTTTTTAATCACCATGAATCCTCTCAAAATCTCCCCCAGCTTCATACACACTTGTCCCACCCTCCCGGCCACGTCCTGCAGCAGCTCTGGCGTCCTCTCTCCTGAGGGTCTTTAGCTGCATTGTCCTGGTGCCTGGAGGTCCTCAACTGATTCAAACCACTTATAGCAATTTCTGTCAGGTGAAAACATGACTCTGTCCTCATCCACTTCATTCACTGGATCTGGCACCATGTGACTTCCAGCTCCTCCCCAAAGTCAGAATGAATGGATTCAGGACATGGAGGCAGCAGGGACAGCACAGCCAAAGACCCTCAGGAGGGAGGACGCCAGAGCTGCTGCAGGACGTGGCCGGGACAATGGGATGAGGTATGCAGAGCCCAGGGAGGATTCTGAGAGTGATTAAAAGCAATGTGTCTTGGGGCTGGGGATATAGCTCAGTGGCACAGAGCCTTCCTGACAAGCACAAAGTCCTAAGTTCAATTCCTAGTACAAAGAAAAGCAATGTGTCTTCTACTGGAATAAAAAAAAATTTTCTTTTTGTGACAGGGTCTCACCATGTGGTCCAGGGTGGCCTCGAACTCTCAGTGATCCTCCTGTCTCAGCTTACCAAGTGCTGTGATTACAGACGTGCCCCACCATGCTGGAATAAGTATTTTAAACATTTAAATATTCACTGTATTTTGTGACCATGCCTTGCACCCTCACGGAATTATTTTTTAGCTCTTATAAATATTAAAATGCATCTGTGAACCTCATCTTACTCAAAGTACGAGGCTGTAGGGCAGCAGAATTACTGAGTCGACGTGCGAGAACAACGCATGGCAAAGCGGAAGGGGTTTTGCTCTGAGTGCCCCCACCCGAGCTCTTCTAGGTCCTCCGTGGGCCTAGGGTAGTGGGAGGGGATGATTCCACCCACAGCACTCAGCCGCATAGCAGCAAAGAGCCCTCACCCTACAGAGACGGGAATGACAGATGTCTCGGCATGACAGATCTCTTAAATCAAGACAAAAGTGAAATCAAGGTTTAAAAAAAAAAATCTCTAAATTTTTTAACAGTTACTCAAAAAGTTAGAATCTTGAAATGATAGTTATTATGCCATAATCCCTCTCTTCCAGCCAAATTCCCGACAGAGGTCTTCACGTGGCCGTGTGCAGTCCGTCCGCCACTTCCGAGGCCAGCGGCGGGCGAGGGCTGGGAATTGGTCTTGTCTTTCAGTCCAGCCTATTAGCTCGGCACTGGATTCCCTCCAGCCACGAGAGCGGCAGGATCATGAAGCCATCACTCCTGATGCACGCAGCAAGGCGCGGCTGCGGGAGAGCCACCGACACCGGGGCCCCTCCGCCGCGGAGCCGACCCCCTGCCCGTCCCCATCCCGCTTCTCCGGACCTCTGCGGCCACCGCTCACACTCGCAGGTGGGAGGGGAGAGCTGGGACCCTGCGCTTGGAAACAGCGCGCAGAAAGGGCAGCAGCCCGCTGAGTCCGGGCCAGTGCAGCCCCACAAGCTGGGGGATCAACCGGCAGAAACGCGTTAAATGTGCAGCAGGGAAGTCAAATAATCGGGCATTATGCCATCTTCCGTCTCCCTTATTCTCTGCGTGAAATAGCGAGCTGCAGGGACGGCTTTCGAAGGCGGCATCCGAGTTCCTATCTCACACGTGAAACAGTCTAGACGGCTGACAGGCCAGGGACGTGCGTGCCAGGAACACCGCAATGAAAGAGAAATCAAACGACGCGTTTCATTTTTTAAAAAATCCTTTTCTATCTGGTGGGGGGGGCACAACATCTAGCCTCCATTTCAAAGACTTTCGGCCCAGGCCTAGGTCAGGAAGGAGGCGGCTCTGTCGGGGGTCTGGGGGCGCCCCAGGATCACCTGAACAGGGTCCCCCAGGAGCAGCAGTCTTCCTGCGGAGCAAGTTTGCACTCTGTGACCCTGGAGACGGCCCGGTGACTAATGGCATGACCCGGTGACAGGGAAACCCGCCCGACTCAAGCGTGCCCGCTTTCCTAGGGAGGCCCGGGCCGCAGCTGCACACAGAGGTGGAGAGGGTCCCATCGCAGCGGAGGCGGACTGGGGCTGCCGCTTTTCCAGCCCAGGAGGAGTTTCCACCTTGCGTCCAGGTGACAGCGGAAACCCAGTTCTATTCTGAACAGCTGGCGTCTTATACTCTCAGATCTCTAATGCTTTTTAAATTTATTCACTTACAAAAATGGGGTGTGTATCGAGGCATTTGCTATAAAGGGAGCCGGAGAGAAGCACCGCAAACCCTGCCCCACATGCTTGAAAAGGGCCTCAAGATCCCCGCCGACCCAGCCCCGGGCGTCGTGCGTCCGCTCCCGGGGTCCCCGCGTGCTGGGCAGCGGCGGCCGGCCGAGAGGGGCTCGAGGCGAAGCCACCGGGCCGGACGGGAGCCCGAGGGCTTCCCGGAGGAGGCGCGGCTCCCGGCGGCTGGGAGGGAGTGCACAGCGGACGTCGACCGCACAGCCCCGGCCCGGGGGCAGCAGAGGGCAGCGGGGCGCGGCGCGTCCTGGGGACACCGAGGCCGAGGAAGGCCTCACGCCCGCTCCCGCTTGGCCGCAGCTCTGTCACCGCCGGCCGCTGGCCGCGACCCTGCAGGCGGGACCCCGCACCGGCCGGGCTGGGCCGGGCACAGCGAGCACACCGAGGGACAGGGTGGCCGGGCGGGTGGGACCCGCGTCACCGCGCCGCTGGGAGGGAACTGGGCCTGACTCTGCAGCCGGTGACCTTGGACGGGTCACGGCCGGGGCCTGGCGCAGACATCTGTGACATCGGTCACCTCCAGGTAGCGCGGGGCCGCTCTGCGGCGGGGGTCCCAGTCGGCGCCTTGGAGGAAGGGCGGGGTCACCTCCTCCTCTGCCTGACCACGAAGCCTGGGACAAGGGGGCGCTGGGTGCTAGTTCCGTAGGAAAATGGGGGAGAGATCTCGCTGTGTAGGCCAGGCTGCCCTTGAACTCCGCCTCCAACTCGTGACCCTCCTGCTTCAGCCTCCCGAGTGCGGGGATTCCAGGCCTGCGCCACCACAGCGGGCCGGATTTCTTTCTTTAGAAACTTTGGGTAACTTTTAATTCTTTAGAATAATTTAGGAAATGCTGATGTAGGGCACCACCTCGGGAAATAACACGCCTTGCTTCCGCTCGCTCTGCCAGCCCCGCTGACGTCTGCGGGTCATGTCCAGCGTTGCACCCCAGCTCCGCGGCTCCTGGGGCGCGGGAGCAAAGTGGGGTCTGCTAGGCCTGGTACCCGGTTTCCTCCAGGTCCCCCGCCAGGCCGCATGCTGCGCTCCCGGAGGGGTCCCCCGGCCTCGCGGATGTGCGGTGGGGACCCGGCGGCCGCCAGCCCGAGCGGGCCTGCAAACTCCCCTGCGCACTCGGGGGACTGGGTCGCCCCGAGCCAGCGACACCACAGTGTGGAGCCCTTGATGCCGCAGCGACAAGCGAAGTCTTCCCGTGCCGTCTGCATTTTAGTTTATAAAACTTTTCTTTTTCCCCCTCTTTCTTCTTTCCTTCTTCTTTTTTTAGTAGTACTTGAACCCAGGGCCTTCATACTGAGCTCCATCCTTAGCTTTTCCTTTTCTTATGTCATTTTTCTCTCCGTTTTTTATTTTGAGACAGGGTCTAGCTAAATCGCTTAATTGCCCTGGGCTGGAATTTTCGATCCTCCTGCCTCAGCTTCCCAGAGTGCAGCGGTGACGGAAACGCACCACACCTGGCTCTACAACATTTTTCACGCACACCAATGCAGTTAATCCTGCAGCCCTGGCCCAGGTGGACTCATCGTTATGGACAGTCAAGGAAATGCAAAGACTTAGACAAACAAACGAACAAACGAACGAACGAGGCCTCTGGGCGAAGTCGCAGGAAGCGCCTTTGAAATCCGGACGCCTTTGAAATCCTCTCCGATCCTCGCTCCCTGCAGCCCCTGCAGTGCCACAGACCCCCGCTGCCGCACCTGCGCGCACGCGTGGGTTGGAGGGTCACACCCCGGCCTCAGCTCCTCTCTTGAGGACAGCTTCTGCTGGCCCGGGGAAAGCCGGTCTGCGCAGTCTCCGAGTCCTCCTGCTGCTCCCCGAGAGCCTGCGAGTTGCGGGGATGATTAACCCCGAACCCCACGCTCCGTCGCCTCCAAACCGATGTCGCCCGCTGAGCTTTGGCTCGGCGCAGCCCCAGGACAGGCTCCAGGGTCGGGCAAAGGCGCAGCTTCTCCTGGGTCCGCGAGTTCCGGCCCGGGCGCTAGGAGGAGGCGGGTGGGGCGGGCCGGGGCTGCGCCCTCAGTGCGCGAGGTCGA
>NW_004955423.1:26616645-26618831 GCF_000276665.1 Chinchilla lanigera
TGCAGCCCTGTCCTGGCCCCGGTCCCGGTCCCGGTCCCGGTCCCGGTCCGGGCGAAGCTGCCGGGCCGAGGACCCCCGCCGGAGGCTGCAGGCGGCTGCGCGTCCCAGGCGCGGCCGGCATCGCTGCTATGCGCGGAAATATGAGCGAGTAATTTTATAAGTAACAAAGGATCAGGGATGGAATGAGGCCCTGTTATCCGGTGTCATTTAGAAGCCTTGGATCAGCAGCTTCTTGAAGCTAAAAGCGAATCCAAGAAGCCAGCCTTTCCCTTCCCCAGCGGTGCCGGCTAAATTTAGCAGTAACCTCTGCGTGTTTGCACAAATCGTGTACCATTTGCTGTTTGTGTAAAAACCGATTAGCCAGACACAACTGTGAAACAACTTGTTACTTTTATAGCTGCGACACACAAACAAATTTAGATCCGTTTAGCTTTCCGTGTATGAGGAGATTAGCGGGACGGGGCCGGGACGCGCGGCCGTGCCTCTCCGGCGAGGGCGCCCGGCTCCCCGGCGCTCGCCCCGTGCTCTGCTTCCTTTGAAGGCCCGAGCCGGAGCGACGTTCGCCCAGGACGCGAGGGGGACAACTTACCGGGGACAGACCGGGGGTTCGCGAGGAAGGGCTCCAAAGCGACCCCCGAGCCCACGCCGAGCGCGGAGCAGGCCTGGCCCCAGGACGACATCTCGGGACGGGCGGGTGCACCACCGCGACGCGCCCGGGCCGGGTGCACAGCGCAGCCTCCGCTCCCTCCGGCTTTGAAAGCGACTTTCGCATAAGTGATTGCAACGGCTAAATTAATTACAAAATAATTAGAACTGATACGATCCGAGGATAGGAGGAACAGGCCTCCCCCGCAACGTTTCATTTCTGTCTTAATACATTTTTCAAAAGGTTGAAACAGCTCAAATGGACACTTAAAACCATCTCGGAGGACATTCCCATTCCTGCCCGAAAATCTCGCATTTCACCAAGCACCGCTGGGGAGGGCGGGTGGCGGGCACCTGTTTTTAACAGGGTATTAATTGCGCTGTCTTGGCCGTCAGAAAGGCTTGGGGCTGGAGGGGGGAACATCTATAGGAATCCTCGAGAAATCCCATCCTGATGTGGCGAGGTCACAGGGAGAGAAAGGAGAGACAGCTTATCTGAAAATACTATGAAGGAATAAAACAACTGTATTATCAGGTTAATGAAGACGATGCCATCCCACCGCCAAATGTAAAATGCCATCGCAGAAGTCTAAACAATCCATCGGTTTATTTAGCACTTCCACTGAAGGGATGGGAAGGAATTTCAAAACCTGAGATTGAAATGCTAAAAGGAGGGATGTTTGGAATTTACCTGCTTTTGAAAGGATAATTAAAATGACCAAGAAGTCTTGCAAAGTTTTCATTGGGGAAGATAATTTAAAAGACCTTACTGTGGTTTACAATTACATTTTTTTAATGACATCTTGCTTTGCAGAAGTGTCCGGTCATTTATATCTAATGGGTTGATATGAATGAGCTCCTCATCCACATCCTGACCTTAAGTGAAACCTAAAGGAAAAATACTAACAGGATTTAAATTAGGTAAACGCCTCCCTTTTTCGGATTAAAATGACCTTACACTCAGATTATGAACTGGCAAAGTTTGAAATGGTCATTATCTGATCCATTATTTGGACTTTCTAATGCAGATTCCATTTAAAAATCTTTCCATTTACTTAAGACACCTAAACAAAACGATAGACTGACCATTTTAAAAATTTATTTACAAAGTTGTGTACAACACGATGGAATAACATTTAGAATACCATATATATTCATTCATATATAAACAGACTTTTATAATAGTGACACTTCGCCTTTTTGAAAATTTTTTTTGTATTTAAAATCTCCCAACGTCTTTATACATTCTTTTCTCAGATAAAACTGCGGAGAGTGAACCTTCAAAAAAAATGAAAGTTCAGAGCTCTAAATCTACTGAATTTGGTTTTTTTCTTAAAAAAATAAAAACCCCAAAAGGAAAAGTCAATAATCTTTATACAAATATGTACAAAGGCCTTCCCTCCCCACCCCCGGGGTACTGAGAGCAGGCGCCGTCGGGAGCAATTTTTGGGAAACTCGGGCATGGTTTTACCTGTGCGGAAAGCCATTCCCGGCGGGCGCGCGGCGGGGGTGCTCCGTGCGCTCGGGTGCGCGCGGGCACC
>NW_004955423.1:26620601-26681569 GCF_000276665.1 Chinchilla lanigera
TCGGGCGGGCGCGGGCAGGGCCGCCCCGGGGGGTGTCGGCGCGGAGCCCCGGTAGTCGAAAGTCGCGTTTTAAGGACTGGCCTGATAGATTACTTTCTACTTAAAGATCCGGCGGGAGGCGGGGCCACGTGACCGCGCGTGACGTCAGGGCCGCCGCGAGCCGGCCAAACTCAAGTTGGTCCGGGAATTGTCAACAAAGGGGCGAGGGACGCGCCACTCCGCGTCGCCTGCGGGCCCCACGCGCCCTGGCCCGGCACGAGTGGACTGGGCACGGCCAGGAGGGCCCGAGCGCGTCCGCAGGACCCTGCGCCGTCTGCGCCCCGCACCCGTTCCCTCCCGGACGTGGACGGGCCGAGGACAGCCAGGTGCCATCTCGGGCTCGGGGGGACAAACTTACCAGCCTCTTTTGTTTATCGTTCCAGCTGCAGAGGACACGGGCGGCGCGAGGGGTCCCCTCGCTACGCCGAGTCCGGCTCTCCCGGGTAACCTGCGACGTGCGCCCTCCCGCCAGCCCCGCGTCCCCACCGGGCCCCGCTGCGTCCCCGCACGGTTTTCTAGATATCTGTGTTTTTTGCGCGCGGTCATCGCAGCATCACCTGGGATTCCCGAAGGTCAGAAAGTAGCTATCGATTAACCTATTAGAACAGTTGCGGAGAGAAATAAAAACGACGTAAAAAACAGGGAACTTATAAATAAGGAAGCGGTGGCCGCGGCTTGGAGTTAAACGACTTAGCATATGAAAAAGTCGGAAATGCGGAGCGGGGGCGCCGGCCCGGGAGTCGAGCCGCCGCGGGAGAGCAGAGGCCCGAGCCACTATTAGACGCCGCGGGCGGCGGGGACGAGGCACCCCGGGATGGGGTCCCCTTAGCTGCCCCCTGACGCAGCTCCTCTCTCAGAGCGCAGGGGACCCCAGGACCCAGCTCGGAGACCAGGACGCGCGTCCGGACCCCCTTGGCCAGCATCAACGACGGTAGGAAGGACCCGGGGCTCCCAGGGGCTGCGGCTAGGGGGGCTTGGGGACCTCGCACCGCCCGGAGTAAGCCACGGCCCGGGCCGCGACCCCGCCGCGCGCCCCCTCCCGCTCGAGGCCGCCTGGTTGCGAGCGCGGCGCGCGTGGCGCGGCGTCTGTGTCACCCACGAGCTCGGGCTTGGGAGGAGGACTGAGTGGAATGCTCACGGGAGGCCCTGCGAAACCGACCTCATTCCCGGGGTCGGCGCTGCTTCTGATTCCCAGCCTCTTCCCACCGAGCACCCTTTCCCGGGCACACCAAATCAGCAAGAATTCCAGGTCTGGCCGCCTGCTCCATGACGCAGATTGACTTTCTCCAGTTTCCCGGGTGCAACACCAGCCCTCGGGGTTCCTTCCCGCCAGTGGGGGCTGGGGACAGGGTGGGCGCAGGGACTCCGCCCTGAGACTGTCCCTGAACCTCCACTGTTTTTCTGTTTGCAAGTGGTCTCGGGGTCACCCTGACCCCCAAACGCATCTCTGAGTTATTTCCGCAGCTGCCTCCCGTGGGCCCGCCGGCTGCAAACCCATCTAGACTTCCTCGGGCGAAACCCACTGGAGCTTCGAGCCGGCCGCCCATCGCTCCCGCTGCAGAGGTTTTGGTTGCCACTGGCCAAACACCAAGTCCAAGCAAGGTCGGAGGAAAAAGAAAAACAGCTGAAATTCGCAAATTTCAAAACTCTTTTTGTCTAGTTTGGGGTGCCCACCCCGGGGTAGGTGCGGGCCCGCTTGGCCCTGGGCTGCGTCTCCGTGGATGCTTTCACGTGTGCGCGCGAGGGTGGCGGCTCGGGCAGCCACGCCGCTCACTTTGAAGCCGTCCCCAGACGCACCTCGCCTGGGTCCCCGGAGAGGGGGTGGCGAACACCGCCCAGCTGCCGGTTCCATTTGTTGCGCTTTTCTCCTTTGACACAATAAAAGTCAAATTAATTGATTCATACCATTAATTACGGTTCGTAGCGTGAAAAGCAACGCTTCCCCTCGGTGAGAGATCTATTGTGCTCGTCTCATGTTCAATCAGTGCTGCCATCTGATGCCGGGTCGGCCCTGGCAGGAACTTTTCGCCTCGATTAGCTGAATGATGAGTCGCGCAGGGCCCGCTGGCTGCGGCCCCGACGCCCCGCGTCGATTTCCCGTGGGGGCACGGGGTTCCCGCGGCCACGCTAGCTGGGAACCGGCCCCTTCCTCCCGGCCGGCCGCCGGCCCTCACCAGCTCCCGGGGCGGGGACGGCAGGGTCCAGCTCCAGGCCGCCCGGATTCCAGGCCCAGTAAGTCCCGATGGCCGGGAAATCGCAGGTTGCAGCTGAAAGCCCCCAGGTCGTCAGCCACAGCCAAACTTCGGAAGCGAGACGGATAAAAGAGAACAGGGGCGCGCAGTGGGGGGAAGTGCGATGGTGGGGGCGGAAATTAGGGTGGGACAGGAGGCCCCGGGGTGGTGGGTGCCTGGAGGGACAGCGACGCGCACGACAGGATGGAGAGGGACGGCCGCGGGCCCAGCCAGCGCGGGGCGGGAAGACGGCGCGGCCTAGTGCGGGGACGACGAGCCCAGCAGCGGGGTCCTCTGGGGCGGATGAGGCCGCGGGGACGGGGCACACGGGAGCCGGGCCGGCCACCAGAAGCCAGGAGAGTGCAGTCGGGGAGGGTTCGTGCGCGCCCGGGGCGGGGCAGGGCGGGGACCGTTTATGAGGGCAAAGGTGGGCGCTAATTACAGCCCAATTTGGGTTCCTTAGTGGTCAACACCGCGGCACGCGCGTGGCCACCCTAACCCTCGCCAGGCCTGGCGATCCAAGTGCGCCCTCTTCTCTCCCCGCGAGCCGGAGGCTGGGCCACCCCGCGCCGCCCGGTGCGGTAGAACGCGCGACCCCGCGCGCAGAGCGCTTTTCTCCCAACCCGGGGAGCTGGCCTGGCTCCGCGGGGCTCAGGCGTGGGCGGAGCCTTCGGAGGAGCCCCTCCGCCACCCGCCGCGGCCTGCTCCTTCCTGGCCGCCGGCGAGGGCTCGGTTCGCTGCTGCCGACGTTTCTCCGCGTGGCTGCCGCCGAGTGAGGGGGGAAGGGGACAGGTGGCACCTGGGTGCCCAGCCCACCCCGACGATCTCCGTTCCCAGAGGTGGACTTCAGCTCCCTCCCCAGCCCCCTCCCCTCGGATTCCTCTGCCGGCCTCTTCCGGGCGGGGGAAAGCTAATTTCAGGTCCTTGTTTGGATTTGTGTCTCCAAACTTCATTTATTTCCAGTGTCCACCACTCAGAGGCCTTGCCAAGGCCTCCGGTAAATGGCGAGAGACCAAAAGGAACGGAGAAGAGGGGAGAGCACGGTTACGAATTTATTTGTATTGGAAATGTATAAACATCCATTCTGTAAAAGGCAACACGTTTAATTAACGATGAGAGAGCAGTTAGGGGCAGAAAGCTAGTAAAATTGTGTGATAAATTTATGGCATTGTTAGCGTGCTTTTAATTATGGCTATTATGTTAATTATTTCACATTAGCATGGAGTTATCAGCAGCATGTCAGATTTAATCAAAACGAGCCTTTCTCTCGAAAATTGTTCTTTTCATCTCGAGGAGAAAGGTCCGGAGCAGGCCCGGGTTGGAAGCGCCTTGGCGTGGGGACCCGCGTCTCCGCTGCGCGGCCCGCGGGGCGCAGGGGCCGGGGCTGGGTTTTTAGGAATTCACTTTCGCTCGCGCGGGTCTCCTGTCAAACGACATGAGGCTTCTCGTTCTTCTCCGCCCGAGCCCGAGCCCGGAGCCGAACGGGACCACGCGCCGGAGGGGACCCCGCGCGCCCAGGTGCAGTAGCCGGGTGTGGCCTCGGACCCGCCCGCCCCGGCCCGCAAGCGACGCGCTCGCCCAGGGCGCATCGATTTCTTAGTCACCGACGATCAATTTATTGGGGGCAAATAAATAGCCGGGTCTGGAAACGTTTCCATCGCTGGCGCGAGGGCCGGGCGCCGCCGCGGGAGGGCGCGGGCCTGGGCACCAGGGGCTGCGATCACCCCATCCTGATCCCGACCCGGACACCGGCCCCACGCGCGCGCGCTCCGAGCCTCCACCCCGCCGCCCAGGCTCCCTGCTCCCAGGAAAATCTCCGGGGTCAGCCAGGACCCCAGTCTCCCAGGAGCCCCCAGGCCCTGCCCAGGACCCGCGCCCGCAAGCCCCCAGGCCTGGCACGGGGCCACCCGCGGCCTCCTGCCCGGGACCGTCACCCCTTCCCGGCCGGGCTGTGCGCCGCCAGCTGCTGCCTTATTTTTAGCTCCATCCCTGCACGCGGTTATATTTAACTCGATCCGCTCCCGCGAGGAGGGCGCGCGGACACCGAATTCCCCGCATCGCGCCGGGCCCGCCCTCCCGGCTCTGGCCAGCTCCTCGGGGGCGGCCTGAAAAACCCCTGCCTGGGCACCCGGGCCATCCCGGAGCTGGGCGAGGACGCAGGGATCCGGGTCCGGAGCAGCAGCCACCGCCGGGCCCGCCCTGTGGGAGGGGAGAGGGCGGAGACCCGCGGAGCAGCGGGCGCGTTTCCTCCTCATGCAAGGCCTGGGGCGCCTGAGCGACCTAGGGAACCTCTTGCAAGCCTGGTCTTCCAAACGTTTCTGATGTTTAGCTGGGCACAGTAATCCCAGCAGTCTGGGAGGCTGAGGCAGGAGGATCTCAGGTTCAAGCCCAGCCCAGAAATTTAGCGATTTAGCGAGGTCCTGTTTCAAAAAAATAAAAATAAAAAAGGATTTGAGGATGTAGCTCAGTGTAAAAGCTTTGGGTTTAATCTTCAGTACCACAAAGGGGGAAAAGATAATGGTTTTGTTTGTTCTCAGGCGGGAATTCCTTCTCCCTCCCGTTCCCTTGCACGCCCCAAAGAACCCCCACATTTGCAGTAATATGTTGGAGTCTCGGTTCCAGTCCCGTCTACGCTGGACAAAGCCTCAGAAAGAGGCTGGGAGCAGCTAAGGCTCAGGAACATGCTGAATGTGCCGCATCCGCAAAGGTCAGAGGGGACCCAAAAACCGCGCACAAGCTGTGCTAAGCGCTCCGACACGACCAGGGCAGCAACACGCCCCTGGAAAATCTGAGTTCTCGCATTTTAGAAGACATGACTTTCTCCCTAGCCCCAAAATGGGTATTTCTTTCTGGCAGCCTCTTTGTGTAGGTCCCCCTGCAACGTAGAAACCTTTCCACAGCTGAATGCAGGGGAGAGGACATATGTTTATATAATGCTTTCTTGGTCCTTTTGTTTGGGTTTTTTGAGACAGGGTCTTGCTATGTACCCCAGGCAGGCCTCGAAATCATGGCCTCCATCGATCCTCCTGCCTCAGCCTCCCAAGTGCTGGCATCACACGTGTACACCACCACGGCCCACAAGGATGCTTCGTTTCAGGGACAGGAGCGACCAGTATGTGACGGGACACCGCAGGGCAGCGAGGAGGGTGAGGAGTGAGGAGTGGGACTTTACTTAAAAGTTCTGCGTCTCCCTTTAGACCTTAAGAGCGCTGTTGCCAACGGCGGCGGGGAGAACTTCCCGCGAACAGCACACACTGCGGAAGTAAGGACTTCCGGGAAGCATGCAGAGGCCTGGAGGCTTCTGGGAGGCAGCTGGTGACCCCGTGACTTCCCTAAGCTTGCCCTGCTCCTGAGGCCAGCGCCAGACTAAGGGCATAAGGACGCCAGAGCCGTCCTTGCTGTGCTGGCACTGCCTGGAGGTTTGGTTTGTTTGTTTGTTTGTTTTTGTTGTTGTTGTTTTTTCCGGTACCAGGAATCGAACTGACAACCTTGCGCTTGCCATGCAGGCGCTGTGCCGCTGAGCTAAATCCCCAGCCCCTGCGTGAAGGTTTGTTTTGTTTTGTTTTATTCGCTGTTGGGAACTGAACCCAGGGTCTCCACGCTGAGCCACATCTGCACCCCCAGCCCCTTCTGTTTTTCTTTTTAATTTTCTGAGACAGGGTCTTGCTGTATAGTTCAGGCTGACCTGGAACTCACTATGGAGCTCGGGCTGGCCTTGACCTCACAGTGATCCTCCTGCCTCAGCCTCCTGAGTGCTAGGATTACAGATGTGCACCACCAGACTCTCCTTAATTTTTTTTTTTAATTCTGAGACAGGGTCTCACAAAATTGCTAATTTTCCAGGCAGGGCTCTAAGAGGAGTGAAAAAAGTTTCCCAAAGAAAATAATCCTTGAGCTGTCTCGGATGATGAGTAGCAGTTAGGCAGATCACTAACTTTTGATCCTCCTGCCTCAGCCTCCCAGGATGTTAGGATTTCAGGTGTGTGCCCGTGGCCGCCCCACACAGGCTCTGTTCTGTTTGATTTGCTGCTGGCTCCCTGGCCCCCTGGCTCCCTGGCCTCTAGCTCCCTACAGGTGTGGGGCTCACGTGGAGGGCAAAGGGTGAGGCCTGCGTGATGCAGCCCTGCTCTGGCGGCACACGGTGAGGAGAGCTGGCATTGGACGGCAGCGTGGTAAGGCGCGCGTCATCACAGGAGACAGCCAAGCCGTGAAGCCCTGGGTGTGGGCTCAGCGGCAGCGAAGACCACTCAAGTGTTTTCAGTCTGCGATCAGAAAAGATGTTTGAGCCAGGCGTGTTAGCCCACGGCTGTCATCCCAGCACTCAGGAGGCTGAGGCAGGAGGATATCCGTAAGTTTGAGGCCAGCCTGAACTGCATAGCGAGACCCTGTCTCAAAAAGACAAAGAAAGTAAGTTTGGAAGGCTCCTTTGGGGTGTGGGAAGGGTAAACTGAGGCGGCCAAGCTTAGCGGCAGCAAAGGGGCTACTTGTGTTCCTTAGTACGAGGAGGTACAGGTGTGGCGCGGGTTGCTGGCCGTGGGGCCCGGGCTGAGGTGCACCGTGAGGATTTAGAAGCTCAGATCCGAAGCACTCGGGTCTGCAGCTACCAGAGCTCCCCGTCCTCCCAGACAGGAGATGCGGGCGTCCCAGCCGAGGACAACACCGAGAGGGGCGGGGAGCAGCCTGCAGTTGCCTGTTGTTCAGTCCTTTCCGCGAGCACCCTGCCGTGACTGTCCATGTCCGTGCAGTGCACATCAGCTGCCCAGCTCGGCCTCCCCTGAGCAAAAGCCTTTGATGTGGCCTCACTGTTCGTGGAAGAAAGTCCAAGCCCTTTTTTCCTTTCCTTTTCAGTTCTGTGGATGGAACCCCGAGTCTGCACGGAGCAGCATCCTGAGCCCTTTTTACATTTGGAGACGGGGCCTCACTAAGTCACTAGGCGGCCCAGGCCGGGCTCAAAAATGGATCCTCCTGCCTCAGCCTCCCAGAGAGCTGGGATTACAGGCATGTACCACTGTGCCCAGCTACGAGTTCAAATTCTTTAGATATTTCAGATGTGCTGTGATTGACCTCCAACTTACTGCCTACGCTGTCTGTCTGTCTGTCTGTCCATGCATCCTTCTGCCTGTCCGTCCATCCATCCGACTGTCATCCATCAGTGCTGGGGATTGAACCCAGGGCCTCACACATGTGGCAAGGGCCCTACCGTGAGCTCCATTCAACTCTCCAACCTTTCAGTCCCCTCGCCGGCCCACCGCTGTGCACCCCTGGACACTGTGACCGGCACGTGGCCCGGAGCCACCTTGAGCAGCTCCGTGAGAGGGGCCGTGCCTGCCCTGGGGTGACCAACCCCAAGGGGCGCTTCCAGCGGGTCTTGACACGTACACATTTTTTTCCACTCAGAAAATAATTTTTAGCGGATGGAGTGTGTCTCTGCTGTGCCGCCGTATTTCTGATTGAAAAGCCGGGCAGGAGCCGAGTTTCACTGTGAAGAGACGGAGGTGGATGCAGAAGCCCTTGAAGCTGAGGTTATTAGGATTTTACCCCAAAGCGATGCAGAATTCTGAACAGCAGAGGATGTGACCCGCCGTTGCCGTGGGGAGGACCCGGGTTTGTGCTGAGCAGGGACCGGGCGGGCGGGGCCGAGCTGGCTGACAGGGAGGTGGGTGAACCACAGCTGGGACCTTCTGGGTACTTTTATCCTATTTATCTTTTTGTCTATTTATATCTATTTCAGGCAGGGACTTGCTTTGTGGCCCAGGCTGGCCTCGAACTCACAGACTGAAAATGCCATCTGCTGTCCTCACAACAACGATGGTCTTTCCTGTGAGCTTGTCCCGCAGCCGGGGCGACCAGTCCTGGCCCCTGTGGCTGGCACATTTCCAGGGGAAGGCGCTTTTCAAGTTGCGTCTTTTCCTGGTCCATTTTATTCCCAAAGCGTCCAAATCTGCATCATCAGGGATCTGGTGGCTCCTGAGAATTCATCGCGTGGGTCCACGCCTGGGGGTGGGGCTGGCGGGGGATAAATGAACACAGCTGCCGCTGGCCACCCTTTCCCAACCTCCTCCTGTGTGCTGTCCTGAGGTTTCCAGAGGGGAAACTGAGTCAGCAGAACCCGTGACCCCCAAGACATCCGCGGTTTCCACACAGTCGGCGCCTGCATGGTGACAGCGCTGTGTCCACACTGGGTGCGCGGGGTCTTTGGAGGGAGGAGCTCATCTTTCCTGCTGTCCAGAGGAGGTCGTGCTCAGCAGGATCTGAACCCACGCCCTGGGCTACCAAGCGCTGCCCTGACGCCCGCCTCCTCTCAGCAGCTCACCCACGGCCCCACTGCCGAACAGCTTCGGGAGGAAGTGAACTCAGGACTTACAGCCACACTCTTCGCTGCCGCCATCCCACCGGCTCCAGACCGGCATCGAAAGCGTCGGAGGCTCACCCTCCACCGCCGAGACCGGGCATTCGGCAAGGGCACCTCAGGACGGTGGCTGCCCGCCACGCTCCAGAGCCCGTGCCCTCCGAGGCTTGGCTCGGCCCTTGTGTGGCTGTTAGCAGGAGGCCTTGGTGTCCTCTTAGCCCCGTGGCACTGCTCAGAGTCCTTGTGATTCTGTAGCTGGCTCCCAGAGCAAGCAAGGGAGAGGCAAGGAAGGAGCCACCCTGTCATCTGTCACCTGTCATCTACCGATCTGTCTATAGACAGGGTCTCGCCACATAGCAAGTTCTGCAATGCAGTTCAGACTGGCTTTGTTTTTGTTTTTGTTTTTGTTTTTGTTTTTCAGGCTTGCTTTGAACTCACTATGTAGTCCAGGCTGGCCTTGAACCCATGGAGATCCTCCTGCCTCAGCCTCTCGTGTGCTGGGATCACAGGTGGGCACCACCATGCCCCTCATGTTATATACCACCCCCTGACTCTCCGGTTTCTCTGTCTTCCCAGGCGAAGCCCCTTTGATAGAAGCGAACCCGTTCTGGTTCCAGAGGGCACAACCTGCAGGGTTTAAACCTGCAGGGCGTCATGGTTTGTGTCTGGATGTCCCCCCCAAGCTTCATGCAGTCATGGGGTGGGCTCTAGAGTTTTTGATTGACTCATGGATCGATGTCGGGATTGTGGGTGTGAGTGCTACACCTGCCCTGGGGCAGTTAGCCTGCGTACAGTATACGGCTGGGAGAGAGCCTTGCTTTCTGCTGCTGGTCTGTTTTTGCTCTTGTTGCTTTGGCTGTCTTCCGACACCATGAACTCTTGCCCTCTGCCATGTGCCACCCTGCCTTGGAGCCAGCTGACTGCAGACTGAAACCTCCACAAACTGTGAGCTGAATAAACCTTTCCTTCCCTAATTCTGGGTGTTGGCTATTTTGTCTCAGCAATGAGACAGAAGTGCCCGGGACACCGTGAGAGGGCGTCCCTCCGTGCAGAGGGCCCTTCCCAGCCTAGGTGGCCCCCGAGGGCTGCTCGGGGCTGTGACTGCTGCTCTTACCTGAGCAGAGGCTCCAGGAAGACTGCCTCCCTCCCCGTCCCAGACTCACCGACCCTGCAGGCCCCTGGGGCTCTGAGCCCTGCAGAAGAAAAGGGGAAACGGAAAGCATGGGGGCTGCTTATGATGGAGCTGAACTGCTGAGTTGGTCAGTGCTGGGAAAACACATTTGCTGTATTTTTAGACCAGCTGCTACTTGTGGGCAGAGATTAGGAGTGAAATCCATTTGGCACACCTGTGTTTATTTGTTTATTTTTTGAGACAGAGTCTCAATATGTAGTGTAGGCTGGACTTGAACTCACTATGTAGCCCCGGCTGACCTTGAACAGCAACCCTCCTGCCTCAGCCTCCCAACAGAGTGCTAGGATTATAGGCCTGTGCCACCACTTCTGGCCATGTTTGCGTGCTTGTGTTGCTGCTTTCAGGAGGTGCTCAGGGAAGGTGAAGAAAGCAAATCATGAAACAGAAAGGTTGCTGCTTAAACCGGGCATGGTGGCGCTGTGATCCCAGCACTTAGCAGACTGCAGCAGAAGAATTGCAGTGAGTTCAAAGCCAGCCTGAACTACATAGGGAGATCCTGTCTCAAAAAACAAACACACGCCTCCCAAAACCAAACCAAACAAACGAAAAAACAAAAACAATCACCGGAAAATATAAACCAAAATCAAGGTTCTAATTTTCTACCAGTTCTTAGCCTGTTCAACTCGCCGGTTTCCTAGAGACCTGATTGTTTGGCCCCAGCTTAGGTAGCTAAACAAGAGCAACATGGGCCCGGCTCCTCTTACCCACCCCCACCAATAATAAGCTGCTAACAGGGTGGCAATGGCTCCAAATTTTTATCCTTTTCTCTGGAGAATATTTTACCCTTGGCCACAGTGGAGGCCGGAAGGAAGGAGCCTGCGCACGGCCCGCTGCTCCGACGTGTTCCCAGGGCCCCGCCGCCCTGCTGGGGACCAGGAGGCTGACTTGGCCGGACGGGACTCTGGCGTGGGCCAGAACGGGAGATCGGTCTCACACGCCCCCAAGAATCTTCTGTCTCTGGTGAGCTTCTCAGTGTATAACTCTTCGGCACTCTTTAAGAATTTTAATTTTGCTTTTTTTAATACAGCCCTTGAAAGAAGACAATGTTTTCTTTGTGACAGGTGAGGGTCCTTGTTTAGAGAAAGTGGCACTCAGGTGGGAGGTAGCCCGGCCCTCCGGGAGGCGAGCGGACCCCTGCGGCCAGCCGGCCCGGCCTCGGCCTGTGCATATTCACCCCCACTTATTTAAAAAGCGCGGGGGAAGGCGGGGAGGACTGCTCTTTTGTTAGGCTGATCTCATTTACATACCGCTGGAATTGTTTGTACAGGCTATTTTGGCTGGGGTATCGTTTGCCTAAGGAAGAAAACAGGTTAGCAATCTTGTCATGCAATATTTACAGCCCTCGAGCAGTATATACTTAGAGAATCTTGCTAAAATATTACATGGCAGGAAATTTCACCGAGCATGTTTAAATGAATTCTAAAAAGCCAGACAGAAAGGAAATATGCCTCTCTGCTTCTGAAACATTTATCTCCCTGAGAGGCAAAGGGTCGGGGTAAACCTTTGAGTGATAGATGGTCGAGAGAGAAAGGCCATCCATCTGTGGTTTAATGTGTTCCCTAAATGTCTTAATTGCTTTTAAAGCCATGTAAATAAATAACATTCAAAGGATGGGAATTAATATCCTAAGAAAATGACTTTTCTGATCTGAGGGCTCCTATTTCAAGTAATATTTATAAGACGCTGCAAATAATTTTCAGCTCAGAATCAAGACTCCTTGGGCTGGGAAAACCCGCAGTTACCGGCTGCCGAGGTGGCCGGCCCAGGTTGGTTTTGTTTTCCCTGGGCCAACCGCAGCCCCAAGTCCACCTGTCGCTCAAGAAGGGAGGAAGGATCGCTCCCCAGGGGAGGGGGTCAGAGCTTCCTCCACATCGATAGCCCGGCGGTGATGGTCATGGGACCTTGACTCCGAACCTGAAGAGAAACCTGCACCAGCCTTGGTTTTATTTGGAAACAGAACATCTGATGTCTTCTCGAGAGGCTGAGAAAAAGTGTATTCAGAGCGAGCATCAACTTTCTGGATTAAAAGTGAATATATCTGGTTGTAATTTTCTCACTCTCCCTTCAGAGTTAAAAAATCCATAAGCTGATTACCACTTGGATAAGTTTTAACGCTGAGCTGTCGTGGGTTTATAAACCCAGCCGGCTCTCCCTGGTCTGCTGAGGCGAGCGAGCTCCGGAGGGTTGTGTGCGTGTGTTCACCACTGTCCGTGCCTGATGACAGGCAGTGCACTGTGCGTTGCGAGCCTCCGTATAAAACACGCGAGGCTGTGCACCGGACAGGACTGGCCCCGCGTGTGGATGTGGCATCGTTCCCTTGCAGCCCTTGTCATTTGGTGCTGGGGATCTGACCAAGGGCCCGGGAAGTGCAGCTCCTCCACGCCCATCTCCAGCTCTCAGAACTTTGTTCTATTCTAGCAAAGGAGGAAAAAGCCCTGTCATAACTTCAGGTGAGTTCAGGGCTCACTGTTGAGCTGGGCCCAACGGACTGATGAAACCCGGCTGGGAACGCACTGCCGGGAGCGGGCACTGCCAGCCGGGAGCGGGCACTGCCAGCCGGGAGCGGGCACCTCGGGCAGACTGTTGCTGCTTTGCTGTGTTCTACCGCCATGGACCGTTGCCCTCTGCCATGTGCCACTCTGCCTTGGAGCCAGCAGAGTATGGACTGGAACCTCCACACGCTGAGCTACCTGGGAAATTTCCCTGAGCTTCCTGGGTCTGCTCCCCCATTCTTACCTAAGTGTTTATTTCCTCCCTATGTTATGTTCAGGCTGGCATCTTAGGGCACTTTATTGTTTGATTTTGAGACGGGGTCTCATTATGTAGTCCCCGAGAATACAAGGCGAGCCTCCTGCCTCAGCCTTTTGAGGGCTCGAGGACTAGGATTATAAGCAGGCACCACCACGCCCAGCAGGAAGGCAGTGCTCAGAAGGCTTTACTTCCTAGAGCAGTTCCGCAGCGCTTTGCCCACACGTGCCCGGCGCCCTGGTTGTGAACTTACCACCCCCAGGGGTCTTTTGCCACAATTCGTGGCCACACATGGACAGCGCTTTTGATCAGCCCTCACTCCTGGCGTCACAGTCTGTGGGTCTGGACGCGCTCTCTGTGATGGCGGCGCACGGACCGTTTCTCACCCGCTCACTCCCCTGGCCTCACTCACTCACTCACCCGTTCCTGGCCCCATGGTTGGCCTCCCTCGTTTTATCTGGAAAGGTACCCCACCTCTACGTCTCCCCAATCTCGGGCAGTCGGGGTGGGGTCGGGGGGCTGGACCAGAGGCCTTAGCACACTGAGTGCAGCCTCAAGCCCTTTTATTTACTGATTTTTAATTTGACACAAGGCCTTGCTAGGTTACTTAGTTGCCCAGACTGGGCTCAAGCCTGCAATCCTCCTGCCTCAGCCTCCCAGAGTGCCGGCTTACTGGTGTGCACCTCCACACCCTGCTGGAAAGACGGTGTTCGTCACCCGGCTCCGTGTGCCGAGGAAGCTGCTGGCAGGAAGCGCTTGAAGGATGCATAAACGGCGGAGGAATGCAGTGCAGGTGGAGAGGGCGTCGGGCCCTGGGCTGCACTTTCTGCTTGTCGCAGATGCGGCCCATGGACACCGAGGAGCCGCTTTGTTTAGAGTGCTCACCGGCACACGTTAGCGAGCATACATCAGTAACATGTGCAGCCACGGAGTGTCTGTACAGGGTCTGGCTTTCTAAACAGTCGTAAACTGGGCATGATGGTGCACACCTGTACTCCCAGCACTCAGGAGGCTGAGGCAGGAGGACTGCCATGAGTTCAAGGCCTCCTTCAGCTACGTAGTGAGTCCAAGGCCAACCTGGACTACATACCAAGACTCTGTCTCAAAAAAAACAAAAACAAAGCAAAAATACGTAAACAGTCATAGCTATTTGAAAGAAACCCTCCTTTTAAAAGTTTACTAAGTTTTCTACAATTCTCCGTTCTTTTGTCCTGTAGCAAGTATCAGAGAGGGAAGGCAGGGAGCCCCCTTGCGGGCTGGTGCCGGAGTCCTTGGCAGGATGTGGGGGGGGGGGGCAGAACCTCATCATGCCCAAGCCAAGGCCATGTTTAAAAATCACCTTGTTAACTTAAGTCAAAATTGTTCTCTAAGTGAAGCAATTGATGTCCGGAAAGGAAGAACAAAATAAGCTGCGGGAGACGGGGCTTCTCATCTGAATGATAATCTCAGCCTCTGGCAGCTCCGGAGGCGGAGCAGGAGGAAGAGGGGGAGGAGGAAGAGGAGGAGGAGGAGGAGAAAGAAGAGGAGGAAAAGGAGGAGGAGGAGGAAAAGGAGGAGGAGGAGGGTGAGGAGGAGGGTGAGGAGGAGGGTGAGGAGAAAGGAGGAGGAAGAGGCAGAGGCGGAAGTGGCGGCAGCCTGGGGTTTGCGCGGCCCCGAGGGGCTGAGCCCGAGGCTGACACTGGAGGCTTTTGTGAGCTTCGGTCCCAGCCAGGAAGCGAGAGGCTGGGCTTGAACCTGGGCTGGTGACTGTGGAGCCGAGCCGAGCCGAGCCGAGCCGAGCTGAGCCGAGGCGGGATGACCCTGCAGGGCCAGCAGCCCCTGCACTTGTGTCCCTCCCTGAGACTGCGGAGCCTGGCCCAGCCTGGGACAGGCCGGGGGGCCCCCCACTCCTGACCTCAGGGCCCGGTGGGGAAGGCGGTGAGAGATGCCTTAGGAACACAGACCAAAACACCAGCTGGTGACAGAAAGTGACAGCAGGGAGCTGCTGCCAGGATGGAGTCTGGGAGGAGGGACGTGAGGAGTCCGGCATGGGTGGCCTTGGGCAGGGCGTGGAGACCCAAGGCCCGAGGGTCAGGAAGCTTGGGCAGGCAGGTGGCAGCGGTGGGGTTGGATAGGGTCTCTTGGACCAGGGAGAGGAGTCTGGATTCTGTCACAGACGCAGGTGCTGCCACTCCCAGATGGAGCCTTGGAAAGATGAGCTGGGTGAGGTATGCCTGCCTGCCATCTCAGTGCTCGGGAGGCTGAGGCAGGAGGATCATCTTGAGTTCCAGGCCACCTGGGGCTACATAGTGAGTTCAAGGCCAACCTGAACCACATATTGAGACCCTGTCTTAAAGCAAACAAATAAAGTGGTCCTTCACTCACCATGGTTCTTCCTTAAACTACACATGAAATCAAATTTCAGTATTCAGTTAATTAGAGTGTGCTAACTGCTGCGCTCTCCTTTAGCATGACTCAGCATACCAACACCTTTTCAAGAATGCGTTCATTTTCAGCTGGCGGTGGAGGTGCACACCAGTGATCTCAGCACTCAGGAGGCTGGGGCAGGAGGATCGCCACAAGTTCAAGACCAGCCTGGGCTACCAGTGAGTTTAACGCCAGACTGGGCTACATCTTAAGACCCTGTCTCAAAAAACCAAAAATAAAAAAAAGAATGCACGTGCGTATTTTCCTCAGTAGTTTTTCATTTGAAAATACGCAGTTCACCATCAAAACAAAGACTGAGCGCTGTAGCTGGACAGCTCCTCGGCCTGGTGAGGAGGACCTCCCACCGCCTTGCTATGCACACAGCCTTTATTCAAACAAGGCCCTGGGTGCTTCACTCTGACCCCGCACTTCCTGTCCCAGAGTGGATAGTCTGCTGTTGGAGCCCCAGCCTGGGTGTGGCCTCCCCCCTCGGAGTGTGGGGAGCTGGGGTGGGCTGCACAGGACAGGGTACGGGTCTGGCCCTCCTGGGCGCTAGGGAGGGTCTGGTGGCCCTGGGGCCAGGGAGGCACCTGCCCTGGCTCTGACTGGCTAAGCCGGATTTGCATACCGAAGTCTCGAGTGTGGCCACTGTGGGTGCCCGGCTGGGTGGGGTCCTCACGGCTGTGGGTCCTCAGCTGCACGTGGTTGTCGCCGCCGTGAGGTTTGTCAGCTGGTTACCCGGAGAAGTGGTTCAAAAAGAGCCCCGAGAGCGAGATAGGGGCTTGCCCTTGGGTCCTGCTGCTTCCTGGGCCGTGCCTTTATTTCCTTTCTTTCTTGGGACAGTGTCTCACTCTGTAGCTGGCGATCCTCCTGCCTCAGCCTCCAGAGTGCTGGGGCCACAGGTTTCTGTTTCTGCCTGTGACTCTGCCTTCTCCACCCCTTCCTACCTGGAGAGATGACTGAACAGTATTGAGCAAAGCCCCTAGCAAAGGTTCCACGTGGGTCTGGTAAATAGCGGGGGTTAAAACAACTAAAAAGCGGGTACGCACAGGGGTGTATAAATTCTCCCTCCTAACTAGAGGCTCTGCATCGAACCATCCAGGAGTTGGAAATTCTCTTTTTAAAACGAGGTACCTAAAAAAACTAAAATAAATAAAAAATAAAATAAAATGCGGTGCCTCCGCCTGGAAGTTATAAGGAGACTGGCTATATTTTTAATTTTTTTGTACAGGGTCTCGCTGCGTAGCCCAGGCTAGCCTCAAACTTGAAGTGATCCTCTTGCCTCAGCCTCCAAAGTCCCGGGATGGCAGGTTGCATCACTGTGTGCGGTCCATCTGGACAGGCACAACCTCCTGGCCTTCCCCGCCGGGTTGGAAGGGCTGTGCCCTGGGTTAAGTTCTGGAGGTGGACACCCAAAGCCAGCACCAACTTTGGGAGAGCGCTCACAGGCTGACAGCGCACGCTGAGCGACTGAAGTCCACACACAGCGAGCTAGGGTCACCCTGCGGGGTCAGGCGCACGCTCGGGAGTCTCAGAACTGGCAGGAGAGCCACGTGTGTTCTGCAGCTGCCCTGTCGTGATGCAGCTGGACAGGCGTCCACCCCAGGGTGACGGGAAAGCGCGAGGTTTGCACCCCTCAGCCCAGCCCTCAGTGCCCGCCTCTCTCACTGGATACGTTGAAATAGTTGTCTTTTTTTGTTTTTTTTCCGGTACCGGGAATCTAACTTACGACTTTGTGCTTGCCAGGTAGGTGCTGTGCCGCTGAGCTAAATCCCCAGCCCCGAAATAGCTGTCATTACTACTGCAGGGATGTTGTTCTTTCTGATCTTTATTTAAAATAATTCTCATTTTAAGCGCTAAGGGGACGAAAGAAGAACAGGACATTTAGTTAATTAAGGACTATTTCCTATGTGGAATGCCTACAGAAGGAGGCTGAGGCAGAAGGATCCCTGCAGGTTCGAGGCCAGCCTGGGCTACATAGTGGAACCCTGTCTCAAAAAGCCAAAATAAATAAACAAATAAGCCACTAAAAAACATTGAAGCTAGGTGTGGTGGTGCACACCTGTCACCCTAGCACTCAGGAGGCAGAGGCAGGATGATCGCTGTGAGTTGGAGGCCAGCCTGGGATTCACAGTGAGCTCAAGGCCAGCCTGGACCACACAGCAAAACCCTGTCTCAAAAACCAAACCAACAAACACACACCAAAGAAGAAGGAAGTGACGAGTCACACTTAATGGCAGGATGTTTGTATTTATTGAATTATTGTGTATTTTCAGCACTGAGGATTGGGCCCAGGTCCACACTGAGTCACAGCCCTGGCCCTTTTCTTATTTGTTACTTTGAGGCAGGGTCTCTGAGTTGCTAAACTGCCCAGGTTGGACGTTCAGTTTGCCTCCTCCTGCCTCAGCCTCCCAGGGCGCTGGGATGACAGGCGCCGTCCCCACACCTGGCTTTCAGGGATGGCTGGACTCAGGCCTTGGTGTTAACGCTTTCAGCCCAGGCAGCAGCCGGGACCCAGCCACGCTCCCGGTCAGAGGAGTTTCCAGGAGTCTGGCTGAGGGCCTGTGGTGTCCGCTTGGCCCTGGCTGCTCCGGCGGCCCAGGAGAGCTCGCGCCCTCTTTGCTCCCAGCCTTTCTAGGGCACCCTGCTTTGCTGTAGAGACCCACCTTGGTACCCAGGCTCTAGGACAATCATCAAACTTTTAAAAAAGTGACCCCCATGCTGGGCTTGCTGCTGGAGACCTGTAAGACGGCTCCGGGGGGGCTGAGGCGGGAGGATTGCAAGTTCAAGCTCAGCCCAGGCAGCTGAGACCCTAAACAAAAATGCTCAGCAAGTAGAGCAGAGGGGAGATGTGAGTTACGAGGCAGAAACAGGTGTGAAGGCGTAGAAGTGAACCCCCAGGGCAGCTCTGGAGACTCTCCGAGTCCAGTAGCCAGGGGTTAAAGGATGAGGGGATGCAGGACAGCAGGCAGAGACGGGAAGGCAGGGCCAGCGGCTGGGCTTGGCCAGAGGGGTGCTAGGTGCTAAGTGCTTCGCAGCCTTAAGCTCGGTCCCCTCATGGCCTTTGCTTCCTGACGCTCCGGAAGCCACTGCCAAGGTCGCACATTGTTGGCCTAGGCTGGATCTGAGGGCAGCTCTGCCAGCCTCCAGCACCCGACCCTGAGGCCAAGGCAGCACATCCGTCCACGGGGCGCGGGGGCGGCCCTGGGTAGCTTTTGTTCTCCTGCTTTTTGAGACAGGGTCTCATTATGCAATCCAGGCTGGCCTTGAACCTGCAGGGATCATCCTGCCTCAGCCTCCTGAGTGCTGGGATCACAGGTGTGCACCACTATGTCTGGCTGGGATTTTTTCCTTTTAAATCTGTGGCCGAGTCTTTGTCGGATTTGCTGCCGCTCAGTCCTTCACACCACATCCCTGCTGCCCGCCTCGGTCCTACCCGAGGGAGTCGGTGAAACCCCATCTTCATGCTAAGGACACGGGTTCCCACGGAGGCACCTTCGCTTCGGGCCCCATCCCGGGTCTGTTCCCATCAGAACTAAGCTGCACCTGCCTGTTGGTGTGTAGCTGTCCGCGATGGCACAGCGGGCTCAGCGCACCTGGAGGGTCTGTTTATACCGCTGGGACTGGGGCTTGGGTTTATGGTCTCCGCTGTCTGGGCACAGGTTTATCCCCATCCAGTCAGCAAGGGGGCCTCAGATCTGTGGGACACACACCTGTCTCACTCCAGCGCTTCTTGCTTTGCTTCTTTGTTTGCGAGCCTGGGACTGAGCCCTGGGCCTTTGCAACCAGTGCATACCCACCCCTATTTTTTCTTTTGGTCCAATGTCTGGCTAATTTGCTAAGTTGCCCAAGCTGGATAGGAACTTTCATCCTCCTGCCTCAGCCTCCCAGGTTTGCCAGACAGAACCCAGGCCCGGGGACAGACTCCAGAACTCACACGCAGCCTCTTCTGCTCCGCCACACCCCGGGTGACACCCACAGGCTGGGTCCATTGCCTCCGGAGGCGCAGCGCAGCGTCAGCACACACCCAGCACTCGGTCTCAGCTCCAGCTGGAAGCGGAGGCCCCAAAAGTCCGAGACTGGAGCTCAGGGTGCTGGGAGTGGCAACTATAGCTCTGAGCCACAGACTTCGCCAGGTATGGTGGTGCATTCAGGAGGCTGAGGCAGGAGAATCACTTTGAGTTCAAGTGAGACCCTGTCTCAAACCACATGCCCCCCAAAAGACTTGAATATTTAAAAGAAAAATAACCCATCAAAACCCATAAAAAGTACCTTATCTAATGACTGTGCTAGCTCAATTATTAATTTACTCGAGTTTGCAGTTTTATAATTCAAATATATGAATCTATAGATTTTAAAACATAGACATTTTCTTCCTGGTGCTTTAGTGGTGAAAATATGACAGGAAATGTTTTAAGTGTTAATATCAGATTTTTCTTCTCAGATTTGCATTCATTAAATTTATTATAATCATACTGAAAAAATAACATATGATTCCCTGTGTTTTCAGAGTTAGATATACAGTTTAAGAATCTTCAGTAAGCCGGGCGTGGTGGCATATATATCTGCCATCCCAGCACTCTGAGGCAGGAAGATCTTCACGAGTTTGAGGCCAGCCTGGGCCACGTTGTGAGACCCTGTCTGAAACAAAACAAAACAAAACAGCATCTTGAGGAAAACAAGGCCGTAGACACGACCTGGGTATCAGCTGAAGACTCTCCGTCACGTAATGCTTGTGCTCTGTCGGAAATGCAGACCGCTCCTTTGCTGGGAACCAGAACCCTCTCACCCAGCCTCCAGGCAGGGATTATTACAATTCTCCACCATGTGCCTCGGATTGTAGTTTATTTCACATCATGCTTTTCATCTCCAGCCACAGCTATCCGTGTACCACGGCGACAGGGAGCCAGGCACCGCGCCTGCAGCCAGACCCCGGACCTGTCCCCTGCGTCCCGTCCCCCGCGTCCCTGTCCCCCGCGGCCCAGCCGCTCCAGCCCTCAGACTCGCCTCTGTCTCAGGAAACCCATCTTTTTTTCTCCTTGACTTCCACATAACTTCTTTGCCCTGTGCCTTTGCAGATGCCTTCTGGCTATAAATACTAATGAAATCTCTTTGCTTAATTCGATTTTGCGGGTACACTTACAGTTATGACCTCACTTTCCCACGGGAGAGACAGATTGAGCCGCGCTACCTTATGGATGGCGGCAAACTTTCCCGCAGAAGTGGACGGACGATTTCCATAATTATAGAATTCGCAGCCTAATGACCTTAAAAAACAATAAAAAGATCTCTTGTTAATTCCGTCTCTGCTACTGACATTCAGGATCTTTCATTTTTCACGGGACAACAAATTTACTTTTTTATTTTCCAAGGAGCAGTCTCCCCTTTCCCCCCAGATTAAATTTCTCGGAATATTGAAGTATTCCATTGAATATTTAGCATTTCTTTGTCTTTTAAAAGTTAGAATATTTATGATCCTTCGAATGAGTTTGACTGATTTATAGCAATCAATTATAAGAGTACGTTTTCAAATAGCCCTTTTAAAAATGAAGAATAGAATAATTAAAAAGATCACAAGTCCTCCCTTGCATATAATTATTTCATTATTTCATTACAGTGCAGAATTATTTTTGCTGACTGTGAACGATTTTAATTGAGCGAGATCTGTATTAATATCCGAGAGCAAGCAGTTCTTCCTGAGGAATCAGATCGCTAATTGCCTAAACCTGCAGCCGGCGCGGGGCTCCGGTGTGACACGGGGACACAAACGCAGTCAGGGGCACGGGTCCGAGGCGGGCCTGGCCTGCGCCCAGGTCCTCAGCTTTATTGCCTTATTAGGCATTTGTTTGGTAGAGAATTTTTAATCTATCCAGATTATCACAGAAAAAACTATGACAATGAGACGTTAAGATTCAGACTTGCAGTCTCCCCAGCGAGGCTGCCTGAGCAAGGCTGTCATCTTCCTAGAAGCCCAAATGCCCAGCACCCTGCGCAGATTCTGGAAACTTGGGTCACGGTGAGGCCACCCTCAGTCCGGCCAGAGCGCCTGTGATTTCGTGAGGTTTAATTAAATGTCAATAAAACCCATTGTCCTGCAAAAATCTAACATTCCGTGCAAATGGTAGGGCGCCCTTGGCGTAGGTAAATGTTTTACTCAAGGCTAAGACACCTGCTTCCCGATAAAGGTGTTACGGATATTTATTGCAGCGGAGAGAATCACTGGTGAAATTCCTCGGAACCGTTACCTCGACCCCCCCACCGGTCTCAAGTGAATCCGAGGCCGCATGTTAGAAAGCACACTTGCTTCTCTGAGTAGTCCAGCACTGGACACGCAGTTGCGGGTCTAACTGAGATCTTGGGCGAGAGGTGAGATATTCCAGTATTTCTCACTTAAACATAAATTTCGCAAGTGAAAAATACTTGAAACACTGGCTGGTATTTAAGTGTTAAGTTCATTTAGCAAGTGTTTGCTGAGCACTCGTGTGTGTCCCAGGGCGTGACCGTGGGAGCTGTTCGCTCACTTCCCGCGTTAGCCCGGCTCTGCAGTGCTGCTGCCACCCGCGCCATCAGAGGGAAGTGCTCTGGTTTCCGCCTCCTTTGATTTGCTCCCAGCATGCTCACTTGTTGCTAGAAGGTTTTTGTTTGTTTGTTTGGTTTTGATTTTTTTGAGGCAGGGTCTCACTACGGAGCCCAGGCTGGCCTTGAACTTGCAGTGATCCTCCTGCCTCAGCCTCCTGAGTGCTGGGATTACAGGCGTGCGCCACTACACCTGGCTTGTTGCTAGAAGCTGACCAGGTTGGTATTTAATTACTGATGTAGAATTTCCAGAGTTGGCTACAATTCTAATGTCTGGATTTCAATATTTGCTATGTCAGCCACAGCTGAGACTCAGAAATGAGCTATTGTGACTAGGACAGTTTTTTGTTTGGAATTTTTCTCCCTTGGAAGTCAAGAACATGTATCATGGAGTCTTTCCTCGGTGAGGAAATTCTATGGAAGTCAGCAGAAGGAGGTGTGACCCAGAAGACTGAAGGGACCCTCCTGGGTTCCCTACTGCTCTTAACCCTCTGTGCGGTATTTACACACAATGGAGTACTATTTAGCCATGAAGGAGGCTGAACTTGAGCCATTTGTAGGAAAACGGATGCACCATCATAACACTAAGTGAGAAAATGAGGCTTGGGGCTTCAGTGTTGCGGTTTCTCTTATGTGGGAAACGCAGAGAAGAAATAACTGAAAGAGCAAAATAGAAGACAAAGGGCTGGGGATTTAGCTCAGCGGCACAGCGCCTGCCTGGCAAGCGCAAGGTCGTGAGTTCGATTCCCAGTACTGGAAAAAAAACAAAAAAAAAACAAAATAGAAGACAAGCTGGGAAGCGGGGAGGCGGTCTCCATGGAGCTGGGAAGGGGCGGGGCCTTTGGGATGGAGAGCAGCGCCGGGGCGGGGAGTGGAAGGGATCGAGATGCCGTGTGTGGTGTGAGGTGCAGTGTATGCAGTGGAGTGTGTGTGTGGTGTGCGGTGTGTGGAGTGGTGTGCGTTGTACGTGCCAACTCCCCGCCACGAATGCACCTGTGACCGTCCCGTGTACTAACGCAGCACTGGCGAGAGAGCAGAGCTCCGAAACCCCACAGGCCTCCCGAGCCACAGTCTCCACATCTGAAGCCTGGCGCAGGCCCTGAGCACAGTCCCCGAGCACTGTCCCCGGCATGGGAGGTGCTGGCCCGAGATCCTCTCGGAGCAGCACACACGTTTTGTTTCCTGGGTGGTTTTGCTGAGATAGGGTCTCCTGTGCAGCCTGAGGCCTCTGAGGCCTGCGCTACGGACCTCAAACTCCGAGAGGAACGTGGCCTTTGCCTCGGGGCAGGGCGGCTCCAGTGTGGCCCTGGGAGGTGGGTGGTGGTATGTTTCTCTCTGGTTTTAGAAATGCCCTCCTGGAGAGGTGGGCGTGGTGGCACTCACCTGTCGTCCCAGCACTGGGGAGGCTGAGGCAGGAGGATCGCAGCGAGTTCGAGGCCAGCTGGGCTACTCAGTGAGGCCTGTCGTTTGTGGGCAGTTTGACTTCGTGTGTTTTTCTCTGCCATGTAACAGGAGCACCCTTAGCAGCCCGCTCCACTCGCTGGGCAGGAAGAAGCACTGCCTTCCGGGTCTCTGTCCTCCTGGTCCTGTCCTCGCTCAGGGAGCAGCCGGGTGGGACCTGTGGTCCTGGAGCAGGGCGCAGCCGCTTCTCCTGAGGGGACGGATCCCGAGGGTGCCATGGAGGAAGAGTCCTGGAGTCAGCCCGAGCGACCGGACTGCGGCAGAATTCAGACAGACAGGAGTGGCGTGCCCAGAGGCCCATGGCAGCGGTGTCTGAGCGACCGCCCTCGCTGCCCAAGCGATCTCAGCGCCCGAGGCCGGGGGAGAGGTTTGCGTGGCCCGAAGTGTGGGGTTCGGTCCGTGGTCGCCGGCTCCGAGGCTGGGCAGGGACAGCAAGCAGCGCATGACCAGGCCGACCTCCGTGCCTTGTATTTTATCTCACTGAATCCCAGCATCCCAGCGACTCAATCCCAGCGTCAGGCCCTGGACCCAGCCCCTCAGAGGAGCCTGCTTGCGCGGTGTGAGGCCTGGGGACATCTGGACGCAGCCAAAGCAGTCGGGATCCAACCTAGAGGCGCTCCGACCTCGGAAAGCGTGCGTTGCTTCCTGCGTGCAAAGCCTCGCACATCCAGGGATGCTGCTCTGCAGGGTTTGTTTTCATTTTGTTTTGCTCTTGCGATTCATCAGGTTCTCACCATGTAGCCCAAGCTGGCTTGAACACTTAGGGATCCTCCTGCCTCAGCCTGCCGAGAGCTGGAATTCCACGCATCTCTCTTCAGATGATGTCTGCTGTGCTCTTCTGTCATGAGTTTTACTGTCAGCGGCAGTATCTCGCCCATTTTAGTGCTTCCTTCTCATTCCAAGTGGCCGGCCTCGCCGTCGCACGCGTGCTAGTCTTCCTTGCTGTGCTGGATCTGAAGTTCATAAATCTGCTGAGCCATGAAGGCGCGCGACACCAGCCCCGCAGGGCCGCGCCATATGCATCGCTGTAATGAATGGCTGCGGCCATATGGAGGGGCCTGCCCGGCCATTATCGGGTTTGATGGCGCTGCCACTCGCCCGCCCACCCGCGTGACACAGACCAGGGCCCGAGTCACAGCAGTGTCGTAGGTGGGCTGGGCTGGCCGTGGAAAGGTGGATAGGCAGCCCAGTGGATGCCCGCGCCCCGTGACTTCTTAGTGGCATCAAATCAAAGTCCCGCCTCTTAAGAAATTTGCATGCATTTTTGGAAATATGTGGTTTCCTAGCGGAATTTCAGGAATGTGAGTCATATTATTAAACAACCAAGCCAGGCATGGTGCCTGTGATCCCAGCACTTAGGAGGCTGAGGCAGGAGCATCTCCACAAGTTCAAGACCAGCCTCGGCCACATAGTGAGAACTTGTCTCAAAAAACAAAACAAAACAAAACAAAAAAGGATATTTTTTGCGCTGGCTTGTCTTTTTCTCTTATTTTGCAGTATTGGGGACTGAACCCAGGGCCTTTGCACTGAGCTACATCTCCAGGTCTTTTCTATCTTTTGACTTTGAGATAGGCTCTTGCCAAGTTGCCAGGCTGGGCTCAAACTTGCAGTCCTCCTGCCTCAGCCTCTCAGACTGCTGAGATTAAAGATGTACACCACTGCACCCAGCTAACTTTTTAACGCAATATGTACTCAGGTAAACAAACTCATACCTCATGGTATCTACGGTGAATAGTAACTACCTTGCTACCCTAACTCTCCAATATATCCCAGGAATGGACGCTATTAAACATCTTTTGGAATAGTCTTCCAGATTTTTAAGTATATATTTATACACACAAAACTATATTTGTCTATTTTCTTATAATTTGCTTTTCCCCCTTTAGTAACATATCACAGACTTCTTCCATGTCAGAACATACAGATTTACTTCATTAAAAATAATTGTGCATGCTGGCTGTGGTGGCTTAAGCCTTGAATTCCAACTTCTCTGCAGGCTAAGGCAGGAGGGTCACGAGTTCCAGTCCAGCCTGAGCAACTTAGAAGACCTGTCCCAAAACAAAAATACCAAGGACTGCGGTGTGGCTCTGCAGTAGAGGGCCCCTAGGTTCAATCCCCAGTACCAAAAAAATTCATGCATTCTTTTTCTTTTTCTTTTTTTGATACCAGGAATCTAACGCAGGACCTTACTCTTGCCAGGCAGGTGCTGTGCCACTGAGCTGCATCCCCAGCCCTCATGCAATATTTTCTCTTTGCATTTGTCATAATTTAAAACTTTCATATCAGTATTTTGCTATTTTAGTTAGCGCTTCAATGACCATCCTCTGAATAACGATGGTGTGATTTACTCTAGGATAAATGCAGTAGATAAAATAAGCTTTCATCGTGGGGAATTGGTACACACAAATCACATAAGTTGGATCCATTTCTTGAAGTGTAACTGGGTAGAAAGCATGGATTTGAAATTTTTATCTATTTTTTATTTTTTTATTTTTGTTTTTTTCTGGTACCAGGGACTGAACTCACGACTTTGTGCTTGCTGGGCAGGCACTGTGCCGCTGAGCTAAATCCCCTGTCCCTGAAATTTTTAAAATAAATACTGGGCCAGGCATATAGCTCAGCGGCACAGCACCTGCCTGGCAAGCTCAAGGTCCTGAGTTCGATTCCCAGTACTCCCCAAATACTGTCAATTTGTCCACTCAAAATAATAAATAATAATATGCGAAAACAACTGTTTCCTTAGTCAGTGCTTTGCTATTAATTTGTGCAAACAGAGTTTTACTTCACTTCTGCTAGACCCTGGGGTGACTGGGCTGCGCCGGGCCAAGGGTGGCAGGCTGTGGGAGGACAAGGAAGGGAGCCAGGGTGGTGGGGCATGGGGTTCCGGGTCTGGGGTGGGCCAAGCGGGCGTCTCCCTGTGGCCTCCTGGGGCGACAAGCCAGTGTGTCTCACCTTCCGGATAATGCGCTTGGAAGCCGCAGCTCCTACAGCAGCGTCCAGGCTGCACAGCGGCTGGGGAGAGTCAGGGCTCGGATGCAGAGCTGCAGAGTCCCCAGGCCATCTTCCGTCCTCTGCCCCTATAATACCACGCATTAGAGATGAGAAGCCTGGAGCCGGGCGTGGTGGTGCACATCTGTGATGCCAGCATTCCAGAGGCTGAGGCAGGAGGATCTCCAGGAGAGCAAGGCCAGCATGGGCTGCGTAGTAGGATCCTGTCTCAGAAACAAAACAAAACAAAACAACCCAAGAAATGAGAGGCTTGAAGACATAGAGTATCTGTGCTATCGATTACTTCTGTATTTTATGCAATATTCCACTTGTATGAAGAGTTCTATTTTTCAAAAAACGTTCTGGACTTAAATCTACCCAGATCCAAGGCCTCTTTATCCCTTCCATGTGCAGAGCCTCAGTGCCGCGGCTCAGGAGCGCAGAGTGAGCGGGAGGTCAGGGCTGCGGGGGCCAGAGCCAGGCTCCCACCCGAGGCCTCGCCCAGCGGTTAATAAGCGCTCTGCACAGCGCGGTCCCGGAGCTCCGGAAATAGATCACAGTCGATCCAGTTGGGCGCGGACTGCGCATGCTCACAGCAACACAGGAAAGGTAAGCGAAGGGCTGGGGATTTAGCCCAGCGGCACAGTTCCTGCCTGGCAAGCGCAAGTTCGTGAGTTCGATTCCTGGTGCTGGAAAAACAAACAAACAAAAAAGAGATTGAAGGTGAGTGAGACGCCCAGACACCCCGACGTCACATGTCTGTTATTGCGAGCATACTTCAGTACGCGCGCGATTTGCTTCGCTTACACTACGTTTATCTCACCTCGCTGAAAAGGTGTGTTATTCATCCGCTCCTTTGTGTTTTGTGAGAATCCTTTGGGTTTATGTCTCCTACCGAGCAACTACTTGGAAGATGACACGCCGTGCAATGACTATTGTTATTCTTTTACTTTATGGTTATGAAATTTTGATTTTTTTCATAAAATTTTAAAAAGTAAAGAAAAAAAGAAGAGAGGCGAGGCGGCAGGCAGCTCGGCGGGCCGCGGTTGTGCGCTCCCGCTGCTGTCTGTCTGCTGGAGTGGGCGACGGTCCCCCTGCAGGTCGCGCGGACCCCAGCGCGGGCGGCTCGCAGCTGGACACGAAGGGGCTGCCACAGGGTGACCGCACGCTGGACACGGCCAGGACAATGCCCGCCTTGTTTGCAGGGCAACGCTGCGGGTGGGGGGAGCCCCGGTCTCCTAAACAGCGGGGCCCTCCCACCCCAGCGATTCCACCAAAGGCAGCTTGGGAAATGCTGATGCCGCCGCTTACTCCGGGGAAACTGAGGCTCGGAGAAACGGGACGACTCGCGAAGCCCTCAAGGACGCTGGTAGAGAGGCCAGCACTGCAATGTGGGCTCTGTTTGGACGCAAAAATCGTTTTTATTTATTTTTTGAGACAAGTTCTTGCTCTTTAGTCCAGGCTGGCCTGAACTCGAGGTGATCCTCCTGCCTCAGCCTCCCGGGTGCTGATTGTTGAGTGCTGGTGAGGACACACACAGTCTGGACTTGGCTGGGCCCAGGTTGGCATCGCTCCTGGAGCTGGGCAGTGGTGCTCAGGGCAGGGTGTGGAACCGCTCCGGGCCTCCACCTCTGCCCTTGGAGAGTGAGCAGAAGGCCAGCAGCTGCAGGCCTCAGGGCCTGGCAAGACCCACACCGCCGCCCTCCCCAGACCTCATCACCGGAGCCCGGTGCCTCAGGGACGTCGTGTCCTTCCACGCCTGCACTTCGGGGCTGTCGCTCACTTGGGGAGCTGAGGGAGGGCCGTGTCCTGCGGTGACCGCTCTGCCCCCCCCTGGCTCCCTCGGCCTCTCTGGGGCCCTGCTGGCTGCTGGGGTCGCCCCTGCCCGTGCCCGTCGGCTAGAAGGGAGCGGGGCCCTCCCCACGGTGCCCGTGCGACCGTGTTCCTGGGCTGCGTGGGGAGCTCGGTGCGGTGACACGAGCAGCCAGGGTCACTGCATCCCCTCCGCCGAGGGTGGGCTCGGCCTCGGGGCATCTGGAGGTGCGGGGGCCGTGGCCAAGATGCCAGGGCAGGGCTCACGAGCACACACACGCACGCACACGCACACGCACGCACACGCACACACACACATGCACACACACGCGTGTGCAGCACAGCCTGCTGCTCCTCAGGGGTTCTGGAGGACACGACGCTGCCGCCCTCTGCCTCTGTCCCTTTCTGTCTCCCCTGTCCCTCTGTCTCCGTCTGTCTCTCTGTCTCTGTCTCTCTGTCTCCCCCTCTGTCTCTGTCCGTCTCTCTGTCTCCTTCCATCTCCCTGTCTCCATCTGTCTCTCTGTCTCTGTCTCTCTGTCTCTGTCTGCGTCTCTACATTTCTGTCTGTCTCCGTCTCTGTCTTTGCCTCTCTCTGTCTCTGTCTCTGTCTCTCTCTGTGCTTCTGGCTTTATCTCTCTATCTCTCTGTCTCTATCTCTCTGTCTCTATCTTTCTGTCTCCATCTCTCTCTGTGATACTGGGGACCAAAAGCCACCAATGGCTGAGGCCCCGGCAGCCGGTCCCCCAGGTCCCTACAGATGTGCGGTGTCCCTGTCCCAGCTGTCTCTGGTGACGTCCCTCTGGGAGGCCAGGGTGGCCCCCGGATCCTCCTCAGCCCCGCGCCCTTGGGGACGGCAGGACCCCTGTCTCGGTGGGGCCGAGGTCTCCCTGGGGCCTGGGAGCTAGTGGGCGGTGTGGCCTGCGCTGTGGCCTGGCGTGGGTGGTGGCATCTCGTCCACAACAGGAATCTGGGATAAGCCTGCAGGGTTTCCTGAGGCCGCAGGCTCCTCCACTCTGTGGGGTGGTCACAACGTCTACCTCGTGCCACCACGTCGGACCTGCCTCACGCCTGGTTCTGCTCCGGGGGCAACCCTGTGCGCCCTGGTGACAGGTGGCCGGGGTAATGCCAGGCTGGGCCACTCAGCGGTGGACTGGCCTCCCGTGTTTCTGGCAACCAGAGCGAAGAACACAGGAAAGGTCCTGCTGGCTGTGGTGGCCATGACTGTGACCGTGGCACTGGGGAGGCAGAGGCAGGAGGGTCCCTGTGAATTTGAGGCCCATCTGAACTCTACAAGGAGACTCTGTCAAAAAAAAAAAATAAAGGGCCTAAAATTTAAATTTTCCTGTGACATTGCGAGGAAAAGCTGTCTGCTGCGAGTCGCTGCTACCGGAAGTGGTGGCTTCTATCCTCCCCATGCAGTGAGGAGTGGGCCCGACATGGCCGTTGGCAGAAGGACCCGCTGACCCGCCAGCCCCCGCGGCTCCAGCAGCCCGGCGTGGGGACCCATGTGGCTGCGTGCTCTGGGATACGGTCGTCAGAGGCTCGCTGTGGCCTGCCTTGTCGTGGCCGCAGAGCACAGGCTGGCACTGAGCATGTTCTCATCGCTCCCACGTTCCCTGCGGAGCCCGGAGCCCCGGAAGGAGTCATGCTCCAGCACCAACTTGGACGGGGGAAGCTCCGCTCCAGAAGCTGCTGGAATCCTCATGCACTTTCCACATGGGGAGGTCTTTCTGCCTCAGCCTCCTGAGTGCTGGGATCACAGGCAGAGCCTCAGCCCCAAGATGCTTCCATGCGGACGGCAGCAGTGACTTTCCTTTTTTTTTTGGTACCGGGAATGGAACTCATGACCTCGCGTTTGCCAGGCAGGCACTTGTGCCGCTGAGCTATCTCCCTGGCCCTGACAGTGACTTTCAGTGCCTTACGAAAGGTTATTTTCCCAGAGTCCAACCTTCTCTGCCTCCCCTCCCTCTTTCCAGGAAGGACACTGCCCGGTCGGGGGTGGGCTGGAGAAGGCAGCCCCGTCCAGTGCCTGGCACTGTCCCTCGGGCTCCGCAGGGGCTCAGAGGCCCCAGAGCTGTGCTGAGCGCAGTGGCCTTGTGGAGCGGGTGGTGTGGGAGAGGTCCAGGCCATTCTGGGCACCAGCGGCCACCGCAGACACGGTGCCCACTGTGGACTCCATGCTGAACCCAGGACCCCTCAGCTCTCGGGAGGCTGAAGCAGGAGGATCGCCAAGAGGTCGAGGCCAGCTTGGGCTACATAGCGAGACCCTGCCTGAAAATCCACACAGAGCAACTGGCTGGGAGTTCAGTTCGTCCTCTCCTCTTGATCTGGGTTTCTTGGGGGAGGCCAGGGGTGTGTGTGTGTGTGTGTGTGTGTGTGTGCACGCATGTGCATGTGTGTGCAGCGATGGCAAGGCCACGCTGAGGAGCTGTTCACCCTGAGGTCTGCGCCCTTCCTTCCATGCTGGCTGTGTTGTCCTGCCCCTGGCTTAGCACAAGATGATGAAAAGTGTAACAGGCCGATGTCGTGTGCTGGGAGACGCCCGAGGCGGCCTCTCCGGGGAAGTTCACACCAACACGCACCTGCTGCGAAGCCCCGAGACCCACCGGCCGCGAGGAATGAAAATAAATACACGAAAGGCCCGGTGCTTGTGGCCGGGAATTCTCAGTCAGCAAACACTGGGCTCTGAGTGGCGCGGCTGGGTGCTGCCCGCAGGGGACTCGGCCGGTGGGGTGTGGCAGAGACTCGGAGGTGGGGGGGACCAGAGCCTGCGTCTTGGCTCCAGGGGCGCAGAAACCTGAGTGCAGTCACACCCAAGAGCCCGCGGGTCTGCAGCTCCCGGGTCAGTGGCCGGGACGTGCCTGAGGAGGGCCTGCGTGCGTTTCACCCTGGGGAGAGGGAGGAGCGTGGAGGGGCCATCGTTTAGAGACATTAAATTATCTTCTGACACCAGGTGTACCCTTTTTATAACCAAAAATGGGAACAAGTCTGTCTTTGACCTTCAGGAAGGGAATGCCTCCCTGGATTAGCTGTTCAAACAAACTGTGTTCGCTGCCGTCCCCAGGACGATTTTGATTTACTGTGAGTGCCCAGGTTGAACGGGGTAAAGGATGCTGTTCCAGTGCTCTCGGTGTGCGGCGTGTGGCTGTCGCAGCTGCGCTGTCAGTGACACAGCTGCATGGCGTCTGTCACCTGGTGGCCTGTGCCCAAGACGAGGACAGGCCGTCGCTCAGCAGGGCGATGCCCCTGGCGGAGGTGGCAGAGATGGGCCCCCATGAAAGCGGGGGTGGAGGCCCACCTTCCCTCTCCACCTCTCTCCCCTTCAACAAACATTTGTGCTTTCCTCGCAGGACGATCCCACCCGGCTGGGCAGGGCCTCCGTCCTCCTCCGGGGGACCCAAGGGGACAGCACCCCGCTGGATCTAGAGTGTGTGACACTGGCATTGACGCATGGTGCAGTGCTAGGATCAAGCGCGCTAGGATTGAGGGTGTGAGTCCACCTGCCCCGTGTAGCCTGGATGGGATAGAAGGGACAGAAAGCTGTGGTCCTTGTTGCTTTTGCCGCCTCCTGCCTGCCTAGGCCTGTTCTCCTCTCTGATCCCTGTCTGCCATCCGTCCTGCCTGGGAGCCAGCCGAGCGTGGACTGAAACCTCCACAAACCGTGAGCTAAATAAACCTTCCCTCCTTTAACTTTGGGTGTCGGGTATTTTGTCTGAGCAGTGAGAAAAGTGACTAAGACATTCTTGTTTCCATTTTCTCCCTTTTGTTTTGCTTCTTAAATTACTTATACCTTGGGTTTCTCATATAAGAGAAACCACGTGCTGTTTAACCTTCTGCGTCTGACACTTCATTCAGCATCATGGTCTTGGGGTGCAACTGTTTTCCTACAAATGACTTGAGCTTATCCTTCTGTATGGCTGAGGAGTCCACTGTTGTGTATCTACACCACATTTTCTTTATCCGCTCGTCTGCTGGGGACATCCAGGCTGCTTCCAAGAGTTAGTTATTGTGAGCTGTGTGGCTATAAACACGGGTGTGCTTGGGTCACTGTAATATGGTGTTTTTTACTTTTTTGGGAAGACATTCAGAAGAAGTATAGTTGGGTCAAATGAAATTTCTTTCTTCAGTTCCTTGAGGAACCCACACTGATCTCTGCAGCGGCTGCACTAGTTTACACTCCCACCAACAGCGTAGAAGGTCCCTTTTTCCCTGCAGCTTCGCCAGCATTTTATTATTTGATTTCTTATTGATGGCCATTCTTCTGGACTAAGATGGAACCTCGGTGTTATTTTGATTTGCGTTTCTCTAAAAGCCAAAGATGCTGAACACTTTTTCGTGTACCAGTCGGCCATTTGTACATCTTATTCTGAGATGTTTCTATCGTACTCACTTCAGTTGCTCCTTTCTTTTTGATTAGGTCTATTGCTTTGGGGGATCTAATTTTTATGAGTTCTTTATGTATTCTAGATATTAGTCCTCTCTCTGAGGAGGAGCTGGTGAAATTTTCCCCATTCTCTTCACTCTGTTGGTTGTTTCTTTTGCTGTGCAGAAGATTTTTAATTTAATATGATCCCATTTGTTGATTCTTGGTATTATTTCTTGTGCCATTGGGCTTTGTTCAGATAGTCCTCACCTACACCTATGTCTTCAAGGTTTTCACCTAATTTCTTTTCTTTCTTTCTTTCTTTTTTTTTTTTTTGTTTTTTTTGTTTTTTTTCTGGTATTGGGAATCAAACTCACAACCTTGTGCTGTGCCACTGAGCTAAATCCCTAGCCCTACCTAATTTATTTTCAAGGAGATTCAGCATTTCTGTTTTGATGTCTAAGTCTTTAATCCACCTCACTTTGGTGCAGGGTGAGAGATAAGGGTCTGGACCCATTCTTCTGCGTGTGTGTCAGCACTGTTGGTTTGCGAGGCTGGCTTTTTCTCCAGTGTGTATTATCGGTCCCTCCATAAAAAGTCAGCTGGCTGAAGGTGCTGGGTGCTCCTGCAGCCTCTGTCCCATCCCGCTGTCGGTGTGTCTGTTTTTGTGCCGTGTCCTGCTCTTTTTACCCCTGTGGCTGTGTAGTAAAACTTAAAGTCTGGGATCATGACGTCTCTTCCCTTGCTCTTGTTGCCTGAGATTGCTTCGGCTATTTTCCATCTTCTCTGTTTCCATATAAATTGTAGAATTATTTTTTCTAGTTCTATGAGAAAAGGTAATGGTATTTTGATGGGGATTGCATTAAATCTGCATGTTATTTTGGGTAGTCTGGCCATTTTCATTTATGAGTTTGACGTCCCTTCTATGCCTATTTTTGTTGAGATTTTTAAAAGCATGAATGGGTGTTGAATTTTGTCAAAGGGTTTCTCTGAATCTATTGAGATGATCATGTGGGTTTTGTCCTTGGTTCTGTTTAAGTGATAGGTTCCATTTACTGATTTGTGTAGATTGAACCATCCTTGCATTCCTAGGATGAAGCCTACTTGGTCAGGATGCTTGATCTTTTTGATGATTTGTTGCATTCTGTTTGCCAGTATCTTGCTGAGGATTTTTGCATCTATGTTCGTAAAGGGGATTGGCCTGTGGCTGTCTTTTTCGGTTAAGTCTTTGCTGGGTTTTAGCATTAGGGTGAAGCTAACTTCCAGGAATGATGTTGGCGGTACTCCCTCCCTTTTAGTTTCATTTGAGAGTTTGAGTTCCCTGAAGTTCTGGTAGAATTCTGTGTTGTATCCACCAGGTCCTGGGCTTTTCTTGTTGGTAGGGTTTTCATTACTGTCTTTATTTCATTACCTGTTATTGGTCTAGTCAGAGTTTTTCATCTTCTTGGTTCAATTTTGGTAATTCATATGTGTGTAGGAATTTCTCCATCCCTTCTAGGTTCTCCAGTTTATTGAAAAATAAGTTTTCCAAGTCGTCTTACAACCCCCTCTATTTCGGGAGGGTTGGTTATGCTTTCCCCTTCTTCATGTTCAGCTGCACTGGTGCGGGTTTCCCTTCTCTTGTTTCAGTAAGTTTGGTTAAGGATTTAATCAACTGTGTTTATTCTTTCAAAACAAACTCTTTGATTCATCGGTCCTTTGTATTTTCTAGTCTCATTTTCGTTCATTTCTGCCCTGCTTTTGGTAATTTCCTACCTTCCATTAATTTACAGTTTGCCTTGTTCCTGTCTTCTAGGACCCTGAGAAGCCTGAGGCGCTGGATCCCTTATTGGGGATCAGACTTGGAATGTGAGCGTTCACAGCCATGAACTTCCACTCAGCACCGCTTCCCTGGTGTCCAAGGCCTTCGGCGGGTTGTGCTTCCACTGCCATTTGATTCCAGGCAGTTTTTCCTCCTGATTTTTTCTGTAATCCATTGACCATTCAGTAATATATTGTTTAATTTCCGTGTGTTTGTGTAATTTCTCTGGTTTCTTTTGCTGTTGATTTCTAGCTTCATTCTGCTATGATCCAATAATTTGCAGTGAAATTTCAACTCTTTTGTGGTTATTTAAGCATGCTTTACGGCCTAAGGTATGGCTTATTTGGAGAAATTTCCACGTCCTGCTGAGAAAAATGTGTGTTCTGTTGCTGTGAGAAGAAACACTCTGTGGAGATCTGTGAAGTCTGTTTGTGCCACGGTGTGGTTAAATTCTGATCTTTCTCTGGTAACTCTTGTTAGGCTGATCTATTGTGAGTGTGGGGTGTCGAGGCCCCCAGGACTGGTTGGTGTCTGCTGTCCTGTGTGCCCACTTCCAGTGCATGGGTATTCCTGATTCTTACCTCTTCCTGTTGAATTGTGTGCTTCACCAGCCCCCAGTGACCATCTTTGTGCCATCTGACCAGTTCTGGCTTGAGCTCGGCTGTGTCTGAAAGTGAGGCAGCTACTCCTGCTTGCTTTTGGGCTCTGGTTGCGTGGAGTGTCACACCCACCCTTTGTTTTTAGTCTGTGAGCTTCCTTTTGGACGAGGTGTGCCTCCTATAGGCAGTAGATGGTTGGGTTTTTTTGTTTTGTTTTGTTTTTGAGATGGTCTGACTATGTAGTTTTGGCTGGCCTCAAACTCACAGTGATCCTCCTGCCTCAGCCTCCTATTTTAGTATATGTGCTCCCAAAGTGAGCCCAGCCTCAGCCTCCCAAGTGCTGGGATTACAGGGTTATACCAGCACACCCAGCTGGTAGTTTGTCTTTTGAGCCAATGTGCCAGTCTGTGTCTTTTGATTGGGAAGTTAAGACCTCTGACGTTGAGAATTATTCCAAGTGTTTTCTCAGTTCGGTCATGAACAGCAGCACTGCCACTGTTTGATGACAGATAAAGAGGCGGCAGCTTCTAGGGGAGCCACCATGTGAGGTTCGGGAAAAACAGCTTGAAATTTAAGGCATCCTTTTCGGTGGTTCTCTCTGCCCTTATATCACCCAGGTACAGATCAAGACAGAGTCGAGAGCCTGGGTGCTGGAGATGCGTCGTGATCTTCAGCTCTGCCTCCGTCAGCTCAGGCTGTTGTAACAACGAGCCACACACGGCTACTCACACAGCGGACATTTCTTCCTCACTGCTCTGGAGCCTGGGGCCGAGAGCAGGGTCTGGGCGCAGCCAGTTGCCGGTGAAGCGTCCTGGCTTGCAGGTGGCCACCGGGTCCCTGTGAGTCCCACCAACCTCTTCTTGTGCATGTATGAAGACAGACAGCAGACGCTCCGGCATCTCCTCCTATGAGGCACTAATCCTGTGACACCAGGGCCCCACCTTCACGACCCCAATAGCCATTACCTCCTTGTGCCCTGCCTCCAAACGCAGACCTGCAGGTTGGACACATGAATGTGATGGGGTGGAAGGAGACGGCTCTGCCTGGCTGAGAGGTTTGTCTCACTTTTCCTCCTGTAAATAGAGCTCGTGTCTGGCGTTACCGGATGAGGCTCCAGTGCAGTAAGTTTGCTCAGCACCGCTCCTCGGCAGGCCCGAGTCTCAGCAGCTCCTGAGCAGGCTGTGCTTGCTATTTACCCTCCCTTTGCCCTTCTTACCTGGCACTTCTGGGGGCAGACAGGCCCGTTGGGTGCTGTGGGCCCTTCCCCCGAAGAATCATTGTCTGGAAGTGGGCATTTTGCGGGGGTGGTGTGGGTGGGTGGGGTTCTCTACTTTTACATTTTAGTTTTGGGGGAAATATCTATACGAAAGTAAAATGGTAAAATAAACGTCCACGAACTCCTCACCTGCCTTCAACAACTGTGGCCTGGAGGTGTCCGGGTTTGCCACTGAGTAGTTTAGTCGGGACTGCATTTCCGTAGTACTGGTTATGTCGCTTTAAACGTTTTTCATGACGCCTGTTGGTGACATAACCAACATGCTCATCGCAGGGAGCTGTACCCCTAATGCTGTAGACGCCCAGCACCCGGATCTCACAACAAACCCATCCTCTAGTGAGAAATCAGAGTTCAATTTATCTTGATGTCTTAGAAGATTTTTTTAAAAATCAGATACATAAAACGTAGTGACCAGGCCCACACAGTCTGCCTGTCACGCGCTGCGGAGGGGCCTTGTGCTATAGCCTGGCGGGGAAAGAGGGTGGGGGCTTCCTCATTTTAATGTGGTCCAGCAGCCTCCGAAGTTATCAACAGGGCTCGCTGCCTGTAGAGGGTGAGGCGGCCCGTTCTCAGGGTCGCTGCAGAGAAAGCATCAGTTAGTCATTCTTCTCTGCCACTCTTGGCATTTCCTCCAAGTGATTCATTTAACTTGTCTCTTGGTGAAATTCTCTTTGTATTTATTTTGGAAGCAGCAGTAAATGATACAACTAGTATTTTAAAATATTATAATGGCAAATACATTTTAAAAATTTGAGCCAGGCACGGTGGTACACACCTGTGATCTCAGCACTCAGGAGGCTGAGGCAGGAGGACTGCTGTGAGTCTGAGGCCAGCCTGAACTACATAGCGAGACACTGTCTCAAAACCAAACCAAACCAAACCAAGCCAGACCAAACAACTAATAACCACAGAACAAAAACCCAAAAGAAAAAAAGAAATTTGAACTTGCTGCTCATCTCCTGGCTCTTTTCTCAGGGTTACAGCGCGAGGAGCAGCTTCAGGAGCCGGCGACGTCGATCCTGGAGAAACGTGCGCCGTTCGGTGGTGCAGCCTGCAGCGTGACGTGCACTGCACTGTGACGGCCGCTGGTGGCTGGAGAAGTGACCGGTACGCGGCTCCCTGCCGGGTCTGGGATCTTCCTGGGAGGCGCAGACAGGAAGAAGTCAGCGACGACCCTAGGATTTCCAAGTTCAGTAACCAATGAAATCGCCACGCCGGGCTGGAGCCTTCTGGAAAGCCACGGAGGCAGAAGTTGGGCTGCTGACCACAGCTAGGCGTGGGCAGACTGCAGTCGGGGGGAGATCAGGCAGAGCCGGGGACACGGCACGGACTCTGGGAGCTGGGTAGGTCCCAGGGCTGTGCTCCAGACAGCAAAGCCCAGGCTGAGGAAGGAAAGCCCAGGCAGGTGACCTTACTTGACCGTCTGCTTTCACTCCAGAGGTTCCTGCCTGTGAGAAGGGGCCAGAAAAACAGTCCTGGGAATTGAACCTAGGGCCTTCCACCTGAGCTGTGTCCACAGGCCTTTTTAAGTTTTGAGCCAGATTCTTGCTAGGTTGTACAGTTGCCCAGGCTGGGCTCAAACATGTGATCTTCCTGCCTCAGCCTCCCAGAGTGCTGGGGTTACAAGTGTCAACTTTTGATGAAAACTTGAGGCCTAGGAACAGAGCTCAGTAATAAGAGCACTTGTCTTGGGGCTGGGGATTTAGATCAGCAGCACAGCACCTGCCTGGCAAGCGCAAGGTTGTGAGTTCAGTTCCTGGGACTGGAAAAAAACAAAACAAACAAACAAACAAAAAAACGCAAACAAACAAAAAGGAGCACCTGCCTCATTAGTAATAAATTAGTAGCAATAAGGCCCTGTATTTTGTTTCCAGGACTGTAAAAACAAAATAAACAAAAAGCAAAGAATATTTGGTTTATAAAAATCAGACTTTGAGCCAGGCCTCAGCACTTGGGAGGCTGAGGCAGGAGAATTTCAAGCTTAAGACTGGCCTGGACTATGCAGCAAGGTCCTCTTTATTTTTTTCCTTTTTTTTTTCTTGAGACAGGGTTTTTCTATGTATTCCAGAATGGCCTTGAACTTGCTATGTAGCCTACTGGCCTCAAATTTACAGTGATCCTCCTGCTTTAGCCTCCCAAGTGCTAGGATTATATCACTGTATCACCATGCCTGCTTTAAGACCCTATTTCAGGGGAAAAAATACTGGGGTTGGTGGCACATACTTCTAATCCCAGCACTTTGGGACCTGAGGCACGAGGACCACAAATTCAAGCCCAATGTGGGCAACTTAGCCACTCCGTGAGAACTTACCTCAAAATAAAACATAAATTAAAAAGGGCCGGGGTTGTAGCTCTGTGCAAAAGCCCAAAGTGCAATCCCTAGTATGGAAGAAAAAAGTCACACTTTCGACCAAAAATTTCAGAAAAGGGGTATTCACTCAAAGAATTCATTTAAATAACAAGTTTCCCAAATGCCCCTAAAGTGTAATTATATTAAAGAATGTTCTATTTCAGCCTAAGATCTGTGGATTACATAAAACAAGGTGCAGACATTTGAAATCTTCACAAAGGAGAATAGAATTATAGAAATAAACTTGTAGATGAATAAATTAAAAATGGAGAGGCGAAATTCAACACAGAAAGATGTTCTGAATAATCTCGAATCTTTAGAGCTGTAGACATGCTCAACTTTATTGTTGAAAGTTAGTGGGGTTTATGGTCCTGCCTAAGAGGTTTAAGTATTATTTCTACTAATTAGGTGGTAGCAACTTGTGCAAATACAGGTCAGTTGTACACCAGATTTTATTAGAATTATATTCAAACCCCATAGTCAGAACAGAATGTGAATTTTTTAAAAAAGGTTTTGTTATGTTGTGTTGTGGTTTAAGACAGGCTCTGGCTATGTAGTCCAGGCTGGCCTTAAACTCACTATGCAGCCCAGGTTGACCTGTAACTCATGGCAGTCCTCCTGCCTCAGCCTCCCGAGTGCTGAGATTACAGGTGTGCACCATCACACCCGGCAGAACCTGAGTTTAAAACTTTGAGTTAATTTTGCTACTCTTGCTTTTAATCTACTCTGAGACGAAGAAGCGCTTTTCATTTTGTGATCTAAACTACGCCTCTGCTTCGGGCTCACGGGGGCCCAGCACGCCTGTCCACACCCCTCATGGACTGCCTTTGCGCACCTCCGCCGCGTGTCTCTGAGGACCGTGCAGGGCTGGCCTGGAGCGGCTGTTCTTGGGGACTAAGAGACAGGGTCCCGCTCTTCCCCACGGGACCCTGGTGCCGGGTGGGAGGGAGGGCGAGGGAGGGCTGCATGGACACGGCCGCCACCGAGGGTCACCCTGCTCCTGCTCGGATCTGCGTGTGGTCCTTGCAGCGCCCTGGCCTCAGGCAGGAGCCTTCCAAGAAGAAAAGAAGCAGGAGGAGGGGGAGGGGGAGGTGAAGGCAGAGGAGGAGGAGGAAGAGGAGGAAGAAGGGGGAAGGGGAAGGAGAAGGAACAGGAGAGGGAGAGGGAGGGGAGGAGGGAAGGAGAAGAAGAAGGAGAAAGAGAAGGGGGGAAAAGGAAAAGGAGGAGAAAGAGGAGAAGGAGAAGGAGAAGAAGGGAGTCTTCGTCCTAGCTCAAGAAGTAAGTGAAGAGAGCAGCTGGACCCAAAACTGCAGGGCTGTGGCTGGCGGGCCAAAGCAAGCCGCACTGTGCAGGCGGAAGGTGCTCCCTGGCCAAGCTGGGCCTGCGCCGCAGGACAGAGGAGCCGCAGGCGGGGAGCGGAGCATCGCTGGCGCCGTCAGAGGCTGCAGCTTAGCTAAGGGCGCTACGGGTCGCCTTCCTCGTGTTCCCGGCGGACGGAAGATTCCCGGCCATTTTGTTTTTATCGTTTTAAAGAGAAAAAAAAATAAAAACTGGTACAGAATTTGAAAACAAGGTAACAGGAGATTCACAGCGGTTAATATGTTATCCTTATCTTCAAAGTAGTGGCTCAGATTGCAAAATACAGGCGTGCAAAACTGATCAGACAATATAAGCCCAACTGTTCCTTTCAATGAACTAAAATGTTTCCTTCCTCTGACTTCTCCGTTTGCCTGTCTTCGGTGGCTGCAAGGCCCGGCAGCCCTGTGCCCGGGCAGTGTCCCTGTCGGCTGCTGTCCCTGCGCTCAAGCCGCGTCCTGGCCTGGCCCCATCAAGGACCCCGCCGGGGACCGTCCTCCTCCTCCTCCTCCCTCGGCAACTGCCCCACCGCCCCTCCGCTCTGAGCTGGGCTGCAGACCGTGTGTGTGTCCTCCTTTCATGTTCCTGAATGTTCTGGAGCTTCGTTCTACTCTTCAGGCGTCTTGGAAGCAGTCTCGCCCTCCCCCGTTCTGTCTCTAGGTTTTACTGGTCAAAGCAGACAAAGCCTTGGCCAGGGGCAAATCTGCCCCTGGGCTCCCTGCCCGGCCCGGGGAGCGGGTACTATGGGAGCCCCAGACTCCATTTCACTGCTGCTTCCCCGGGCTTCTGCTTCCAACTTCGGGAAGCTTCCCTGCCTGCTTGGGGGACTCCGCACCGAGCTTTGGAGTGCTCTTCCTCTGCACCCCGGCTCTTGGTCCCACCCTCCTCCTGCGAATTCGCCTACCTCCCTTGCCCGAGTTCTGACCCAGCCCCGAGCCGATCTCCTGTCTCCCCCGGCCTGCATCTGTCCTTTCTTCCTGTGAGCGGAACCTGAAAAATTCTTATTTTACATGTTCATCTCGTGCCTTAGCTTCTCCACCACAGCCAGAAGCGACTCCCTATAAAACTCAGCATCCATTAGGACCCTTAAGTGGGAAGAATGATTTCCAACTTTCTATTAGTTTACTCTAAAACTGTTTAATATACAATACTTAAGGCATTTATGTAAACAAAGGAAATCTTTCTTTGGGGAAATTAACACAACAAAATTTGATTGCATAGCATGATTTTGTATTTTGCAGATGTTAATATTTAATCATAGGCAGAGCCATTTAGTTTAAGTGCATTACCGTAACTCATTTACAGGAGGCCGGTAATTGTCCTATTAACTCCAGCCTGGTGTGGTCCTCTTCAGCGGCACCCATGGAGATTGCCCCGATCTGTGGGAAATCCTGTTAAAATCTAATTACTTAGGAGAATCGGCCAGGGAATATCTGATGAGCTCCTGAAACCCCCAGGAAGGAGCTCGGTGTTACTGAGGAACGAGGCGTCTTCTGGCTTTCAACTGCACTGCTACCACGCGGACGTAATTGCCGCCTTATAAAATGGGACTGTTGGTTGTTGGTTTTTAATTGTGTGTCATGAGTTCTTTTGGTCATGTGAAAATAATTTAATTTCCCATAAGGAGAAATGATGATGTGAAACTTAAGTAAGTATACTTCATTTCCTCCCACATATTTGATTCTCTTTGTTATTGAACGCTTACAAAAAGGATGTACATTATTTAGTGAAAACATATTCAGGTGGGAAAAAACATGATCATTAAAAGACCTTGAATTTTCTTCTGAGACAGGGTCTTGTGATGGGGTCCATGCTACTGTCACGCTCAGCCTCCCGAAAGTCGGGCTCACACGCGTGAACCGCAACGCCTGGCTCTGAAGGTTTCATCTAAACTGAGAAGCGTGTTCACTGAGAAGGCTCGTTCTCTGCAGTCATCCTAAAAATGTTGTTTAAAAATTGATTTATTGAGGAGCAAACTCATCTGTCTCTGTGTTGTAAATATATTTATAAGAATCTCCACCTGGTTCACTTTAGTCTAGCCTGATTCTGTATCCCACTGGACTGACCCCCACTTTAATTTAGGACTGACTTCTGTTAAAATTGAGTGACTCTTTGAAGTGAGCTCCGTGTCCATCAACGGATGTGTGGCATGTACATGCCACGGAATAGTACTCTGCTATAAAGAAGGACACGTTTGAGTCATTCGTAGGAAAACGGCTGCACCTCGAGACCACGGTGTTAAGTGAAATAACTCAGACACACGAGCTTCAGTATCGCGTGGTGCCTCACGTGTGATAAATGAGTGGAAGAGCAAAGCAAAAGACAATAGGAAAGGTAATAGGAAACGGAACGAGGTCTTTCTCCAGTGGGAAGGAGGGTGGGGGTGGACGGAGGGCAGGAAGGCGAGGGGCGAGGAAGCCTGAGGCGTGCGCCCTGCCCACCCCGCTCTGCACGAGCATTGTGGTCAGTGTACACTGCAGCTGCAGATCAGTGCGGCAGGCGGGCGGGTTATATACACGTTGGCCAAGCGCGCGAGCTTTTGCGTCCAAAAGCCCTGGTATCTGCACATCCTGGCTCCTCCGCGGTAAACTTCTTAATCCGGGAGCCTCAGTTTCCATCTCTGTACAATGGGATGCTAGGTGCAGCAGCTGCAGGAGCGGGGAGGACGCTGCAAGCCCAGTGGAAGGTGCGCAGCTCAGCGCGGTGCATTGTAAGGGCGCAAGAGACGATAGTTATTTTTGAAAACTAATTAAATTTTGGAATATGAAAGAATTGTGAAATCTCAGATTCATTAAAAACTAATGCCGGGTGAATTTCTATTATCCTAATGCACTTCTATCATCATATCCATATTAGATTTGTTAAAAAAAATTAAAACGGGGCTATTTTTAGTAACATGTGGGTGAACTTCATCTCCAAGTTTGAAGTCCTCAGCCAGCGTGTCACTCAGAGCCGGGGCTGACTGTCAGCAGATGACACCAGAAACAAGATGTGGTTCGGTGATACATTACTTAGAAAAATACCCGTCATAGTGACAAATTATTATCGGAATATTGTATAGCATTTTAATGATGGAGGCGAAAAAAGACTCTTACATATTATTTCAACAATTAACACTGTAACTATTATTTAAAATTATTATCTGGCCTATAGGACCCTGGCAGCTGAAATTCTTATATCGACAGTGCTTTTATTCTCTATCATTCAATTACGTGTTAAAATTAGATTTTCTCTTTTGCCTATAGATTAGGTGGGAACAGTTTTTTAACCAGACTGTTTTGAAGCTGATCAGCAATTCACTTCTACAATGATTCTCTGCACTCTAGAAGATTAGGTAGAATTTTTATGTTTCCACATACAGTGAGTTTTTTATGAGATACCTTTCTTGTATTATGTATTGATTCCTACAACAACTTTATGTATGTCTTTTTTTTTCTTTTTTTCTGAGACAAGATCTTGCTATGTAGCCCAGGCTGGCCTCAAACTCATGGCGATCCTCCTGCCTCAGCCTCCCGAGTGCAGGGATTACAGGTGTGCACCACCAAGGCCAGCTTCTCACAGCAACTTTATAAAATAGCTGTAGAGTACTGTGTTACAGGCAGTAAAAGGAGACAGAGGGGTTTTGTACATAAGACATGCACATACACTATGCGTACGATGAATCAGGATGTCCAACGCGTTACCCTGCGATGTGTAAAACAACCTGGTAATGTTCCCTGAACCGGTCGGTTTACGTAGGCTTGCTTTCCTTTAAAAAGGCTGACTGAGATAACGGCACCGTTTGGTAGGCGATGTCAGAATTAATGGACTTGTGGTGACTCTCCTTGTTTGTTAGAAGGTTTATATACGACACAAGACCATTGTGAGCTGACTTTGTCTGGCAGAATTTCCGCTATAGTCAGGCACTAAGCCCAGCTCATGACTTCATGAATGCACCCTGGTCATGAGTTTCGTTTTCCAGGGCGAGATGCTGTCCTGGGATCCACACATCCATGTGTTGGAGCTTGGACCCCTGGGGCAGGTGTGAGGAGGGAGCCTTGGGAAGAAAGTCACAAACACTCCTCTTGACGGGATTTGTGCACTTATCGAGACCCTTCCCTCTTTCCTCTATTCCTGGAGGATGAGGCAGGAGGGTCTCAGAAGGAGACAGTGGTCTCCCTGCCGCATATGTGGGTCTGCTGCTGCTTGGGTCTCAGGCTTCCCAGCCCGGAGAACACATTCCTGTGGTGTAAACACTCCCGTCGAAGCGGGGTGAACCGCCTTGGACAGGATGTTTTCATTGTCGTTTTAATTTTTACTTTTCTGAGTCCAGGTTTGCAGCACACGGTGATCACAGTCCAGCTGGGAGAGGCAGACGGCCGAGGGGTAGCAGCGAAAGCAACATTTGCCCCGGCGTCAGCGCCTGGCCTGCAGCTTCGGCTCGGCCCGGCCCCGACGGAAAGGCTTGCTGGCCGAGGCCCTGACCCTCCCGCCGGAGCGGGGTCACCCCGGTGACGGCGCGGTCAGCGGTCCTCGCGAGGCCGTCCCACGGCTGCAGAGAGCAGACCCTTCGCTCTGACCCCAGAAGCAGGCGCAGCTGTGAGAGGGAGGCGGGGCCAAGGTCAGTTCTTTGGGCGACGTCTACCATCCTGCCGAGCAAAGCAGGCGACAGAGTCCCTGCCTGCCGGGGTGCCCGCCACCAACTTGGGCGGCTGCAGTCCCGATCCTACTTCCTGCTGGTTTGTATTTCTGACTGTGTGACGCAGAGCCAAGATCAGAATCCACTGATCTCCCTACAGAGAGCATCACCCGCCCGGAAACCCGACTGAAATGTGTTGAGGATTGTAAGCCGTTAACCGGCAGCGTTTGAAATAGCGAATGTGCGATCCTTCTTTGACCTAGAGAAGGGAAATCTTCAGATGACCCAACCTGATGCTTTTCCTAAGATGTTTTAAACTGGCCAAAGATGTGATAAAATCACCCAAATAATCTCAACTCCAGAAGTGTTGATTGTATCACTGCTGATAGTTTTCTTTCTACCCTTCTGTCGATTTTACCTTGATCGCTGATTTCGGCGTAGGTTTCTTCACAGAATGGTATTTTATTATCCAAAAATCAGCTGCAAAATTACCTGTCACTCCAAATGCTAAATTACATATTTTTTAATGTTAATTAGCCTGGACACCAACAGGCTCAATCTGACAAGCAGTATTATTTGACTTTTTTAAGGACTCTTAGGTGTCAGGGGTAGTGTTTAATTTCTAAGTTTTGTTATAGTTCTGAAAAATATCAGTTTCAATACCACACAGAACAAATAAGACATTTTCATTGTTGCTGACAAATTGGAGATTTCGTCAGTCTCTAATTTGAAATTATTACTGTGCTTCCTCTGGAAACTGCAACTTGAAGCCCGATTACACTCATTTCTGATTTATTCTGGTAATACTGTGGAACAATCTTATAATTTTTGCAAAATATAGTTATGACAAAATGATATTTTCTCCAGGAATTTATTATTCTCCCTCTGCAGAAAATGTAATGTTCCAAAAGTTAATTTTTTTTAAGGAAAGGGCGAAGATTCACATTCCTGTCTTACTTAAATCTGAAGCACACCCCGGCTGGGCCGGGCTCCCTGAAGCTGTAAGCAGAAGCAGCGTCTTTTCATGGTGGACCTTTGCCTGGAAAGAGTGGGACACCCGTACCCCACTTACCTGTTAATCTAGGGGCCCTGAGCAGCGACTCAAGTGAGCGTCCCCAAATTTGGGGACTGGCTTTCATCTATTGGCAGCAAAATGAGAAAAATAGGGCCAACATAAAACTTCCATACAGCTACATTTACTGAATCGACAGGAATATGCACTTTTTGTTTGTTTTCAAGATGGTTTGTCTTCTACGCGATCACAGGGAATGACGCTGCCCAGTGCTTCTGCTTGGCAGTGCAGTCATGCTCTGACCCCCAGCGTCCTTCTGGAACATTCCCCAGAGCTCAGTCCCAGAAGCACCCGCCACTCAGAGCTGCTGTTCCTCACCTCGGCACAGAGGGCAGTGGCCCTCGTGGTGGGGGTCGGTGGGGGAAACAGGGAGGCACATGGCAGAGGCGAGGGCGGTAGTCCTCCTCACCTTCTGGACCACGCCCTGGAGTCCCGTGGGGGGCCGAGGAGTAGCTCCTGTTCCGGCCGCGTTTCCTCTGTGCCGAGAGACGATGGAGGTCAGGGTGGATGCCCTGGGCCCCGGGAGCCACTGGGTGAGTTTTCCCTGAGCTGGAGACCACTGCAGTGAGGGAGTCCAGTAGGCAGGGGACGAGGGTCAGGAGCCCTGGAATGCGTTCTGGACAGGGATCCAGAGGTCACCGATCCTGACCTCACCGAGGTCAGGGAAGCCAGGGGCGGAGGACCAGGGCCAGGCAGTGAGGACCACCGTGCGCAGAGGGGGCACGAGGCTCATGACGCCTGTGATGTCCTTGTGTCTCTCCTAAGCGGTGGACCTTCCATTCTAGATGAAAGTCTGGCTGGTACCTGACCTAATCCCTCGGGGTGAACAAGCAGGGCAGATCTAAGATTCTCGAGGTTCTTGAGCCGGGGGGTTTGCCCCGGGAATGAAGTCTCTGAAGAATGGGTCGCCCACCGGGGAGGTGCCCTGCTTCTGGAGGAAGGACACCTCCTCCCAGCCTGGCCACCGGCAGGGTGACAGATGCAGCAGCCACGTGACCCTCAGCCCTGCAGGGAGGAGAGGTGTCTGACTCCTGGATCACAGGGCAGCTAGAAGACCTGAGGGCAGCTGGCCTTTGTCACCAGCTGGCTGTCTGTTGCATGACTCGGCTGTTATGACAGGGCTCTGCCTGTTCATCGCAAGGGACAGATTCTCCCCACATCCACATCCTTGGGTGTTATTTTTAAAGTTTCTGGTTTGATTTTCACTGCTGGGCTTATCCGTGCTGGGCGCGGGCTCAGCTGGGCGGTGGGGTTTGTTGCCCGTGGTTCTGGGAGTTTTCCTCAGCCCTGGCCCCCTGCCTCCCACTGTCCTCTCCCTTCCAGGAGAGCTCATATTTGAGCAGTCCCCACCTCCTCATGGACGCCAGGGAGGCAGCCTGGGAGACCAATAAGCCACGATATTTACAGGAAATGGGACTTCGGACAGTTAGTCAGCTTTCCCATCACTGGGACAAAATGTCTGACCTCTGCAAATTAAAACGGAAGAGGAGTATTCAGGCTTACAGTTTTGGAGGGTTCGGTCCATGGCCGGCTGACTAAGGCAGAGCAGCATGGCGGAGGGTGGGGAGGAGTAGAGCTACTAATGCCAGGAGGGCGGGAAGCAGAGAGACGGGACGAGTGGAGAGGGAGCTCCATCCTCTAAAAGCACAGACAGCCCCAGTGACCACCTCCAAGCAGGTCCCACCTCCTGAGAGCACCTTCAGCTGTGAAGACAGCAATGATGAATCCACCCATGAGTGCAGTACCTGGGATGCCATCAGCTTCCCAAAGCCCCCTGACAGTCGGGACATCTGGATCTAAGCCGTAACTGTTACGGTGATGGGCGTCTGATCCTCTAATAGGCTGTGGGAGGATTTTTACATCTATACTGATCAGGGACATTGGTCTATGACTTTTTCTTGGGACACCTTTGTCTGACTTTAATAGGGTAATGGTGATCTTATAGGATGTTTAGCTCACTGGACCTGCTAGCATACCCCTGTAATCCCAGCTACTCAGGAGGCTGAGGCAGGAGGATTACAAGTTCAAATCCAGACTGGGCAGGTTAATGAATCCCTGTCTCTAAATTTAAAAAAAAATTAATAAGGGCTGGGGATGTGGCTTAGTAAGGGGATATAGTAAAGTGCTTGCTAGTGTGTGGGAGGCCCTGGGTCCTATGCTCACACACACACACACACACACACACACACACACACATACGCCTCCTGTGTTTTGGAACAGTTTGAGAATGTTTGGTAGAGGCATCCCCATGTGTGATAGTTAAAATTTGACCTCTAAGGAGTAGACAATAGACCAATGGGAGAGGGAGACATGGGAGAGGGTGGGCACAGAGGTGCAGTCGGGAAGAGTGACTGCTGGTATTCCATAGAGCCGTAGGATGACTGTGATTGGCAGCAATTGATTCAATATTTCAAAATAGCTAGTAGGGAGGATTTTAAATGTCCTTAAAACAAAGAAATGTCCCCGAGATGGCAGATGTGCCAGTCCCCCTGACCCGATCATTACGCATTATATACAGGCATTGAAATGTCACATTGTAGCCCATAAATATGTGTAGTTACTATGTATCTATGTATTAATTAAAATTTGAAAGAATAGTTGGTAGAATTCACCAGTGAAACCTTCAGGTCCTGGATTCTTTTGCTGGGAGATGTTGATTATTGACTAAACTTCTTTTATGAGTCTACTGAGATCTCTATCTCCTCCTCCTCCTCTTTCTCTTCCTCCTCCTCCCTCACCTCTTCTTTTTGAGACATGTGGTCCAGGATGAACTTGAACTCACTAAGTAGCCCAGGCTGGCCTCAAACTTGTGGCATTCCTCCTGCCTCAGCCTCCCGAGTGCTGAGATTACAGGTGTGCACTGACACGCCAGGCTTTTATTGCTTGCTGATTTAGCTTAGGGTATCTGTGTGTTTCTAGGAGGTTGTCTACCATCTAATTTGCTGAATATAATTAATTGCTCATAACACTCTTTTATAATTCTTTTTATTTCTGTGAGGTCAGTATTAATGGCTAACTTGCATTTCTGATTTTAGGATTTTTGTTTGTTTGTTTAGCTTTGTTTTTGACGGAGTCTCACTAGATAGCCTAGGTTGGCCTCTAACGCATAATCTTCCTCCTGCCCCGGGCTTCCAGTTCCTGGGATGACAGTCATGTGACACCACATCAGGCATTTCTGGTTTTAGTTTTTCAGCTGTATTTTCTCCCTTTACTTGGACAACCCAGCACTTTGTGTATGAAATCACTTGTGAATACTGATCGTTCACTGACCCTGGAGCATTCTCCCTCCTTAGCTTACCTAGTAGCTGGGATTACAGGTGTGCATCACCATGTCCAACAGGTAAGGGCAATTTATTCAGGAGAAACACTTTGAAGATTAAGTGATAAATGTATTGTAGCACAAATAGAAATAAGGGGTCAGAAAAAGATAAGTCTAGAAGAGGGGTTGAGGTTTGACTGAGAAAAGTATCTTTATCAACTGTATTCAAGCTGGTTGTGGCAGCACAGGCCTACAGTAGCAGATACTCAGGAGGCTGAGGCAGGAGAGTCAATTGAGCTCATGAGTTCAAGGCCAGCCTGGGCAACCCAGTGACAGGCATAGTTTTGTCTCAAAACAAGAAGCTATAATTAGCAGACAGCGATGGATGTTTTTCAGAAGAGGAGTTACAGGAACGTCAGATTGTTTAAAAGTTAATTCCAGGGCAGAGGGAAGCATGATTGGTGGGGGAACAGATGATGTGCCGAAGTACTCAGCAGTGCCTGGGATGAACGGGGTGGGGATAACTTCAGCGAGGACCCGGGGTGGACGCTGGCTGGAAGGCATAGACTCTGCTGGGTGGTGGAATGTGGACCACGCAGCATCATTTCCTGCCCTGGAAGAGGCCACCCTGCGGCAACCCTGGGCGACAGGCGCAAGGCAGGGGCATCGCAGTCCAGGCTTGAAGTTAGACTACAAAGCCTCCGAGGAAAGCAGCGCGCTACAGCACAAAGCACGCTGACCGGTGCAACGGGACTGAGGGTGCAGAGTGCCCCAGGCGCCTCCAGCCGGCCGGTTTTTGATAAAGGGGACAGTGATAGAGGACGGGGAAAAGTCAGTTTCTTTAATAAATGCTGTGAGGAAAACCGGTTATCCATGTGCCGGTGAAAACTGGATCCCTAAACTCACTGTGCTCAAATCACATCAAAATGGGTTAAAGTCCTGTGTATAAAGCTGTGCACAGACTCAGCCACGGGGGAATCAGTCAAACTCTTGAAGGCAGAGATAGGTGTAAGGAAGGATAGAACCCCAGCTGCATAAGAAATAGCGCCAAGAATCAGCGCGTGGAGGATGGCGAATTAAAGATCACACGCAGCAGAGAAACACTAACAGTGTGAAGAGACGGCCTACAGCGCGGGAAAACACTTGTGCCAGCTGCTCCGCACGCAGGGCACTAGTATCGAGAATACACAGAGAACTCGAAAGGAATTAGACCCCCTAAAACAAAAGGCCCAATCCAAAATGGGAATGTGAGAGGAGCAGACCCTCCACAGAGGTGCAAATGGCCAACAAACACATGAAGAGGTGTTCAAGGTCTCTGACCACCAGAGAAATGCAAAGTAAAGCCGCACTGAGATTCCGTCTCACCCCAGAAGGATGGCCATCATCAGCCACCCAAATGCTGCTGGGGCTATTGGGAGAACAGGAGCCTTCTCCACCAGTGGCAGGAGTGTAACATAGTGCAGCCTGTATGGAGACCAGTGTGGAGATTCCTCAAAAGCTAAAATGAGAAATTCCACGTGACCCAGCTATTCCCCTTCTAGGCATCCTCTGGGAAGCCTTAACAGCATCGTCTTATAGGAGTCCATGCACACGTGAGCAGCAGTGTGCAAAAAGAGCTGGGGGGGAGGCCCTAGGGGGACAAATGCAGGCCAAGGGGTGGCATGTGCAAAGGCCCTGGGGTGGCAGCATGCTGAGCAGGCATGCAGCAAGAAGGATGTGGCGGAGCAGGGACAGAGCGGAGGAGGAACCCAGAGTAGTCCCGTTAGGCCCCAAGAAGTTTGGTTTTGTCAAGATGGTTTCATGGAGGTGAAACAAACACACTCTGAAATTCACCCCTTTAAGGCCTGCAGCTCAGTGGCTTTCAGGGTGCTCAAGTTTAGCGCCATCTCCACTAGCTCACCCCAGAACATCCGTCCACTCGTGAGGAAATCCCCACCCGATAAACCCTCCGCCCTGGCTGCTCTCCTCCCATGCGCTTGTCCATCCCAGGCGTTTCACACCCGCGGGGGAGCACGTTTTCGTCTCCTCACATGGAATTTCCACATTTTGTCCATGTTTGGCGTGATCAGAGCTTCGTGTCTTCTGTGTGTAAATATGATTACATCATCTGGGGGTGCACCGCACTCCTGTGTCCGTTCTTCAGCTCACAGACACTTCAGGGGCCTTCCACTCTCTGACTAGCTTGAATAGTCCTAGAGGAAATATCCGTGTATGTGGATGTGTTTTATTTTTCTTGGATTATATGAGAACCTAGGAGTAGAAATGAGGGGCTCTGTGGTATCTCCACGTTTAGACTTTTGAGGGATGTTCCTTTATATATTTTGAATACAAGTCTGTTGGGGCTGGAGATTTAGCTCAGTGGCACAGCGCCTGCCTGGTAAGCACGAGGTTGTGAGTTCGTTTCTTGGTACCAGAAAAAAACAAAAAAAAAAAACAAAAACAAAAACAAAAAGAATATAAGTCTGTTATCAGCTATGTGATTTGCAAATACTTTTCCCATTCTGTAGATGATCTTTTTACTTTCTTAGTGGTATCCTTTGAAGAACAAAAGTTTTTAACTTTGACGAAGACTAAAATTATTTTTCTTTTGTTATTTCTACTTATGACATTGTATTTAAGAAGCTACTGCTCACATCAAGATCATGAAAGTTTATCCCTATGTTTTCCTGCAATGATTCTGTGTTTTCGTTCATGCAGTTGGTTCTGTTCGGAGTCGATTGTGTTGACGTGGGAGGGGCGTTCAACTTCATTCCCATTGCTCCAGCACCTTTTTTGACAGGACTGCTCTTTCTCCATTGAGATTTTTTGACACTTTTGCCAAAAATCAATTGACCATAGATTTGCTTCCGGCCTTTCAAGCTTGCTGCATGGTCTTACTGTATATCTTTGTGCCAATCCCACCCTGCCTGATTACTGTTGGTTTGTAGTAAGTTTTGAAATTAGAGTATATTTTTCCAACTCCTCTCATTTTATGGTTTGTGTCTGGATGTTCCCCCAAAGCCTCATGCAGTCATGGGGGGTGGGCTTTTCTGAGGTGGCTGAATCTAGAGTTTGTGATTGATTTGTGATCTAATGCTATAGGGCAGGTAGTCTGCATACAGTATAAGGGACAAAGAGGTTTCTCTCTCTCCTCTCTTGTTGCTTTTGCTATCTTCTGCTGCCATGAAGTGTTGCCCCTCTGCCATGTGCCACCCTGCCTTGGAGCCAGCTGATTATGGACTGAAACCTCTATAAACTATGAGCTAAATAAACCTTTCCTTCCTTAATTTTGGGTATTGGGTATTTTGTCTCAGCAATGAGAGAAAAGTAACTAAGAGAGAATTTGGTACCAGAAGTGGGGTTACTGCTGTGATTATACCTGTGATTATACCTGGCTGTGTGGTCTCAGAGCCTTTCAGAATGGCTTGTGGAAAGGGATTAGAAAGGTTCAGAGGCACCTGCTAAAAAAGTAGAGCTAGAATACCTTCAGTTGTTCTGTATGGAAGATTCTGGTCAGAGCTCAGACGACCAAAAAACTGATAGAAATCCAGTTGGTAAAGACCAGGCCTTGGAGGTTTCTGCTGAGAAGGACTGCATTGGCTACTGGACTCCAGATGATGTACATTATGGCTTGGCAGAAAGCTTGTCTGCATTTTGCTTGTGTCCAGATCCTTTGCCTGAGATTGAGATTAAGGACAGCAGACTAATTAATCTGGCAGAAGAAATTTCAAGGCAATCTAACGTTGATGCAGTGGCATAGCTACTGTTGGGGGCTTTTAGCCAGATCTATGTTGGAGAAACAAGAGCAAAGATGCCAGTTAAATGATTTAAAACATTTTGAGTTTGACCAGAAAAAAAGCTCCAGTAAAACTGTAGACTACAAAGATAGAGCTTGGGAGATCTTGATTGCTGAGAAGGAACAGAATAGAAAAGATCACCGGAGGCATCACAAGAAGCAGTAGCCTCCAAATTTCAAAAGTAAAAGACTTTGATTTGAGAAGAAAGCCTCAGCCTCAGAATTACAAAAGTAAAAGTCTGCTTTGAGAAGAAGCTGCAGAACGCCATGCTCCAGAATGGCAATAGCATAGAAAATGTGTTTCTCAGAATCAGATTCAGAGTGGTGAACAGTGGAGACCCCTACAGCCCAGAGAGAGGGAAGCCTGGGTACTGCTCCAGGTGGCAGCAGACCTTGGCATCATCCCTATTGCATTGGTATTAGGTACACGCAAAATGAAAGAGTTGTGGGGTCAGGAAGACTTCCACTCAGATTTCAGAAGGCCTAGGGGGCCAGGCGGTGTGCCCCTGAGAGGACAGTGTGTGTGTGTGTGTGTGTGTGTGTGTGTGTGTGTGTGTGTAAACCTGTGAGTGTGAAGCCAAAGGTGCAGTGGAGACCTCAAAAGTTTGGAGAAGCCAGGAATGTGGGTCATTTGAAGAAAACTGCAAGAAGGGAGCAGAACTGGCTCAAGAGAGAACCCAGGCAAGCTACAACCACTGACAGTGCCAGAGGGGCAGAGCTCACCCAAGCCATTTAGAGCTCACAACTTGTCATAGATTACCTGGGATGTTGTACATGGAACTGCAGGACTTAATGCTTGCCCTGATGGATTTTGGACTTGCTTTGGTCCCAATCCTTTGTATCCCTCTGTTCGCAACTTTTGGAATGGTAATGTCAAGCTTGTGCCATTGAATGTTGGAAGTGTTTAACTTTCTTTTCATTTATATAGGGGCTCACATCTTATACCTAACAGTTTGCCTTAGATCTCAGAGGAGACTTGGGACTTACACTTTTCAGCAATGTTGAAACTGTTAGAACTTTGGCAATTCTTAGATATGCACTAAATGTCTTCTGTGTAAAGGAATGTGCATGAGTCTTTGGGGGGCCAAGGGCAGAATGTTACGGTTTGTGTCTGGATGTCCCCCCAAAGCCTCATGCAGTCATCTCATCATAGGGGAGGGCTTTTCAGAGGTGGCTGAATCTAGAGCTTGTGATTGATGCATTGTTTGGTGCTGAGATTGGGGTGTGAGTGCTATACCCGCCCTAGGGTGGGTAGCCTACATAAAATATAAGGGACAGAATGAGGTCTCTCTCTCTCTCTCTCTCTCTCTCTCTCTCTCTCTCTCCCCCCCCTCTTCTCTTGTTGCTTTTGCTGTCTTCCACGGCCATGAACTGTTGCCCTTCTGCCATGTGCCACCCTGCCCTGAAGCCAGCCAATTATGGGCTGAAAACTACAAACTGTGAGCTAAACAAAACTTTCCTTCCTTAACTTTGGGTATTTTGTCTCAGCAACGAGAGAAAGGTAACAAAGATACTCCCCCAAGATTGTTTGACTAATCAAAGTTCCTTAGAATTTAGTGTTATGAATTTTAGAATCATATTGTTAACTTCCAAAACTAGTCTAGCTGGAATTTGAATAGGAGTTGAGTTCATCTAGAGCTCAATGTGGGGATGGTTGGTATCCTAACAACATGCAGTCTTTTGATCCATGAACACAGGGTGTCTCGCCATTTACTGAGGTCTTCTTTCATTTCTTTCAACAAGAAGTATGTTTTTTTCCTGGAGGAAACAGGAGGGCTCTGTCTGGTTCTGAGCAGCGGAATGCTATGATTCGACTCGTGTTTTCAAGGAGAGACTTTGGCTGCCTTTTGAAGGATTAAGTGTAGGAGGCAACAGAGACCATCTGGAAGCCCACTGCGGGAGGCCAGTAAGAGAGGTGCTGGCTAGGCCATGGCAGTCATGGCAGAGACAGGGAGAAGGTCATACCTGTCGTCTACTCTGAGGAGAGTGCTGGCGAGATTTGTTGAAGAACTGGAAATGTGAGAAAGAGAAAAGTTAAAGTTTGGGACTGAACAACGGGAAGATGGAGGTGCCATTTCCTCAGGTGGAGAAGAGGCGAGGGGAGCGTGTTTCTGGTGGTGAGCATGGGGCCCCTCGGGGTCCAGGGAGGCCGGCACGTCACGCATGAGGTGTGAAAGGCTGTGGGGAATTCAGGCTGAGACACCGGAAAGACGTTTGGCCTAAGAGCCACGGGGTCCTGGAGGGAGCCCAGGCGGCGGGTACCGAGGTACAGAGAAAGCCTGGTGTGGTTCTCTGCAGGTGGACGCTGGCCAGTGAGCAGGACAAGGGCTCAGGGCTGACCCCAGGGAGCCCACACTGGCAAGGAGAGAGGCAAAGACCCCGCACAGGAGCCTGAAGAAGCAGCCAGTGTGGCCGAGGAAAATCGAGAGAGCTATGTAGAGTCGCTAAGCGTGTCAGAGGCTCCAGGCGGGGGTCCAGTTCCGCCAGTAGCAGGGCGAGGACTGAGAGCTGATCGCTGGCTCTGGGCCTGTGAACGTCTTCAGCAGCTCTCCCCAAAGCTGTGCTGGCGGGGGCGGGGGGGGGGGGGGGGGGGTCGCTGGCTCTGGGCCTGTGAACGTCTTCAGCAGCTCTCCCCAAAGCTGTGCTGGCGGGGGCGGGGGGGGGGTGGGAGCCTAGGCAGAGCAGATCTAGGAGAGAACAGAAAGAAGGGAGCAGAGACGGCAGAGACAGCGCTGGCTCCCCGAGGAGATGTCCCAGGGCGCAGAGAAGCAGACCACTGATTGGACTGAGAGGGGCCTGCTGTCAGCAGAGGCTGGAAGAAACAAAGCAGCTTCCTACCTGAGAGAATCTCAAACCTGTACAAAAGGTGGAAACACGGCCCGCTACAGTGCACACCATGTCACCTTTGCAGGAGCCACCAGCTCAGAGAATTTCCATGTCTGCTCCCTCCCAGCAAGAGGCTTGGTGAACTTGGAAGTAAATTACAGACACCGCGGCACGTTACCCATGGATATTTCAATTCACACATCCCGAGAACGGAAATATTCTTCTGCTTAGCTACAATAGCACCATCGCATCTTGGAGGATTAATAATAATCCCACAGTGCCCACTGTCCAGTGACAGGCACACTCATTCACTCGCCTCAGAAGGTCTTTGGTGTTTTTCTTTCCTTTTTTTCCTTTTAGTTTTTGTGACAGGGAATCTCTATGTACTTCAAGCTGCCCTGAATTCACTATGTAGCCCAGGTGATCTACCTGCCTCAGCCTCCTGAGAGCTGAGATCGCAGGCATGAGATTCCACACCTGGCCTCTGATCTTTATCTATTTTTAAATCCAGAAGGCAAGATTCATACATGAGATATTGTTATATCCCTCGCATATTTATTAATATAGAAAGGGCCTCTGCATCTGCCCCCCTCCGGCCAGTGGCTTCTTATTTTGAAAAGCTCTGGTCAGCTGTCTTACAGCACATCCCACAGTCTGGCTTTCTCTGCTTGTTTGTTTGTGACATTGTTTACCTAGTTTATTGTTCACCTATAGAGCCTAAAAGCTAAAAACTAACTCCAGAGCCTTCATGAGATTGAGGTCAAATTTTCCTACTTTGCTCCAACTACTTCTGGGTGGGTGGAACAGCGCCCGCTGCTGTATACAAGGCCCTAGGTTCCTCCAGAGAGTCCTTCAGCTTTGCACACACTTCCGGCCATAAGTGCCTGCCAGGAAGCAGCAGATGTATGGAGACCCAGCCACGTGGGGGCCGGGGCTCCCGCTCCTCCAGTTCGGGCGTCTGTGGGATGCAGCTCACTGAGGTCAGGGGCCGGGCCTCCCTGCCTGTCCTTGTTTCCTGACTGCGGCCCGGCTGTTCCTTGCAAGCTTCCTGGTCTGCAGTCGTGTGCAGATTCCAGCTGGATGGGTGTGAGCCTTTGCCCAGGCCTCCAGCCCTTCCGGCTCAAGCAGAAGGAAGCACAGGGACGGGGAGGACGGCCCACGTCTCCAGCTCAGTTCCTGCTGAACTGTGCCACGTAGCTCAGCCTGGCTAAGGCCCTTCCCTATGAAGCTCATTTCCCCTCCTGACTTTACCCAACAAGTGAAGTACAGGTGCTTCCTGAGACTCTCCCAAGCCTCCCGAGGGCTCCGTGTCACCACACACGGGGCAGGGCAGGGGCAGGGCAGGGCAGGGCAGGCTGCCGAGGGGGCACACGGCGCTGGCCGGCCCTCGCGTCGGTCTCCATTCTCAGGCCTCACGGCCGAGCGGTCACGCTAGATGACAGCACCTGCTTTCCTTTCCAGCTCCACCACGGACACCGGCGCTGTGCTCCGCGGGCGGCAGCTTTGGAGAGAAGCCTTCTCCTTTTGACAAAAAACAAACAACTCTTCCAACAAGACCGAACATTGGTGGACCTTCATGGTCATCCTGTCTGCCAGGGATTTAAAGGGTTTTGTTTCTAAACAAAGAGAACTTAACTCACCTCTGTTTTCTAGACTTTTACCTCCCCTTGTGTCTATGAGCCTTAGCATCAAGGTCTTGCTTTAATAACAAAAGAATCAAGAAATTCTCTTGAACAAAAAGCCACTCGGTACTATTTAAAATGTTATTCTTCTGCACATCAATTATTGAAACACTTTTTTCTCATAATTATTCTCAGCTGTTGCTGCATTAATCAGAATGTTGGAATATCTATTTTTTTGGTCTTCTCTTTTGAGACAGGGTCTCACTCTGCAGTTCAGGCTGGGCTTGAGCTCACTTTCTAGCCCAGGCTGGTCTTGAACCCACAGTGATCCTCCTGCCTCAGCCTCCCAAGTGTTGGTGAGATTACAGGCATGCACCGCCACACCCGGCTGGAATATCTACTTTTAAAAGACCAAGAGGAGCGTTTCCAGATATTCAGGAAATGAAAGACAGAATGGGAAAGGATCCGCTCCAGAAGGAAAGCCGCTATAGCTTCAGTTGGAGCCAGAAGTGAACAGCATGTGGCTGGCACCGTGCAGCTACCACGGGCCACGCACAGCTCAGCAAGAAGTGGACCGGGTTCCCTGGAAACCACTCCTTTCCCGGGCCCTTCGAAGGCCAAGAAAGCCGTGCCATCCCAGCCACCTGATGCTCGGGGCCAAGTTCGGTCACTTCGACTGGGTCCTGCTGATCCTTATCGTGGGCCCCAAGTGGGACCTGCGCCGTCCTGTTTATATGGCATGTTCGGAGGGGAGAAGAAGTAATTTACGTATGTAAATTCACTCAGCAAATTATGCTAAAAGGGTAATGTTGGAGTTCGGGGAGCTTGCTTTAGAGAATATCCCGCCAAGTGACGGCTCACTGCCAAGTTCAGCTGAAGGGACTGTATCGCTTCCCTTCACCCTCAGCGTCGGCTCCATCAACCTGTTTACAGTGAGGTGGTGTTGCGTGTGCTCCGCCTCCGCGGGAGTGTTCATGCAATGCCTCAAGCGCAGGGTCCGGGAGGAGCGCAGCAGGTCAGGCAGCCTGCGTGGGCGGGAGGTCGACTCTCCGCGCTGCTCGAGCTCCGTCCTGCAGCAGCACCTGAGTTCAGGGCTGCAGCTTTTCCTGCAGCAGCGCTTGGCCGCTCCCGGGCTGGAAAAGCCGGGCGTTTCGCAGGGAGCTCGCGTGGCTATGGCCGGGGACGCTGCAGGACACCTTAGCGAGTGAGGCCCTTGTCCTTACGCGTGCATCTCCGGGGTTTGCAGACGCTGACGGGAAGGAGCAGCCAGCGTTTCCTCTGTGACACCCCGCTGGTCCCCGAGCCCCTCCGGGAAGAGCAGGCTCTTCTGCAGGGAGCCTTCGCCGCCCTGGGGCCAGGGGGGATCACCCACCGTCAGCCTCGAGCTGTGGTTTCGCTCGCTGGGACTTCGCAGCCGGCCCAGTTCCCAAGGGGAGCCCCTGCTTCCTGCTTGGAGTCCCGGCTCCTCCCCTGCACGCGGCTGGGCGGTTTCCCAGCCCACGATCGGCCTGCACCGCGGGCCCTTGAGTTGCAGGGCCCTCGAGGAATGCTTAATCCTCGCTGGTCAGGGGGACAAAGGGAACTGATGTCAGTTTCCCCGTCCTCTGCGAGAAGGCCATCCGCCCCGTGTGCGGGAGCCGGCTCTGCACAGGGATCCGAGTTCTCACGGGCCCAGCCCCTAAGGGAGTGGCGTGCTCACTGCCTTCTGTACTAATTTCCTGAGACGTCTGGACCCCAAAACATAGCTCCAGCTCAGAGAAGAGCTCCGGGCCCTCCTGGCCCACGCACAGGTGGTGAAGGGGGGTCAGCATCGTGAAGGGCAGGCGTGCGATGGGCCTTGGATATAAGCTAATGTCACGGCACTAACTTTTTTCTCATTTTTGGTACTGACGCTTGAACCTAAGGGCCCCACCGAGCTGCCTCCAGCGCACAACCCCATTTAAAAATTTTGAGACAGAGTCCCATTAGGTCACTAAAGTGCCCCTGCTGGGCTTGAACTTGCAATCCTCCTGCCTCAGCCTCCTAGGGTTCTGGGATTATAGGCGTGTGTCATCATGCTGGCAAGCACTTACATTTTAAATTAACCACAGTAGGCTTTGTGAAAGTTACATTTCTTTCAACATTTTTTATGTAGTATCTACAAGAGCCGTGCTATTCTTTTCTCTAAAAATGAAATGATATCATGACTGCACTTTAGTAGAGTTTTATTTTGGAGTCTTGGGGCATCTGCTGTACGCACTCGCGACTTCACTCGTTCCTCGGTGCAGTGGGCGCTCTCTTACCCCTGAGGTATCGTCACGCCCTGCGGCTGGCCCCGAGGTCCCAGTGGTTGCCGGGCGGAAACTGGTGAGTTGTTTTCCTCTCCTCTTGGTCGGTTCATTCCTTTGGTGAGCGAGTAGCTGGCGGGCACGTGCCGCACAGTGGGCCCACAGGCCCCGGCGTCGCAGGACTGCCTCTCCAGGGGGAGAGACGGCCGGCGGGGAGCAGGCAGACAGACGCCACTGTCAGGGCATGGTGGATTCCGTGAGGGACAGGCGCTGGGGCTGCGAGGAAGGGACGATCGGACCTGGGCTCTGCCCCGCATCCAGCTCCGACTGGCTGAGAGTGACCGCGTTCCCAGGGCCGGGCCCCTCTGTGTGCTCTGCCAGCCCCAAGCACCACCCGCCTGGTGCCCGGGGGACCACTGATGCCAAATCATGAAACCAGGCCCGGGAAGAGCACCGCGGCTGCACCCCGCACGTGGAAAGCAGAGGTGTTCCCGTGGGGGAGCCTGGGTCCCGGCCCACACTCACGCTTGGCGCTGGAGTTCCTGTCACTGCGCCCACCTTGGCCGCCAGGCCTGGAGGCTCTGCAGGAGCGAGCGCCTCACCTCTCAGTGCAGGTGAGCCTCAAAGCTGCAATGTGGAACCAAAGAAAGAAACTCGTAGCATCAGCCACTGTGCGATCATACTTCTGCAGCATTTGACAGCGTGATACGGACACATTATTTAGGCCGGGGATGTAGCTGAGCGGTATAAGCTGCTGCCTGGCAAGTGCAAGGTCCTGAGTTGGATTCCTGGTACCAAAAAATATATATTATTTAAAGTAGAGGGGAAGAGACTGCTGGCTGCTGACCCATATCTGGCCTCCCCTCCACCTGAGCAGAGCTCTGCGATCATCATGCTGGGAATCCGTGCAAGGGAGAGCTGCATTCTTCTGTTTCGCTTGCAAATGCAGGTGATAGTGAGGGTCTGAGAAATAAGGTCGATGGACGCTGTGTGTGGGCTCCCAGGAAGGACCCTAGGAAGGAGGAAAGAAACCAGGCGTGGTGGTGCACACCTGTAACGCCACACTCAGGAAGCCTGAGGCAGAAGGGTCAGAAGTTCAAGCTCATCCTGAGGAACTAGGTGAGTTAGCAAGACCGTGTCTCAAAAATTTAAAAAAATTGTAAAAGGGATTGGAGACGACATTTGCTGTGAAGGACCTGGGTTTAATGTACAGAAAGAAAGAGAGAGAGAGAGAAAGACCTAGTGACATACACTGTCTTGCTGTTGGCTCCCCCTGCTTCCTCTTGTGTGGAAATGAGTCAGGATGACTGGAGCTAAAGCAGCCATCTTGTAACCATTAGGGAAAAGCAAAAGAACCCCAAGTAATTCAGCCTTGATCTTCAACCAAATTGCACCAAATCACCCTCATTACCTCCAATGCCCACCCAAGTCCACCAGTTAAGTGGAAAGCTAAGCTCTGCTCGCTCTGTAAACCACTGTTCTTTGGGTTTTTCTGTTACACACAGCTGAATTTCAGCCCATCCGATATGTGCACGAGTCTGTAATAAAAGCAAAATCTCCTCCATAGAAATGAAAATCATGAAATTCACGAACTTCAGGGCAACTGTGGTTTCTGAGCTCAAGGGAATGGGACAGACGGACCCACAGAGCACTCCCCACTGTGGCCGCATCACACACAACGTGACGTGGCCTCTCTTACCAAGAAGCCCAAAGTGTAACTAAAGAACGAAGTAAAAGACAGATAACAGGGAGCGGGGACAGAGACGTTCTCACACGGGAAGGGGACCGAGGGACAGAGGGAGAAGGGGAGGGAGGGGCGAGGACGGGTTGAAGGTGGGTTATGTACGGGCACGAGGAGTGTGAGCCCTTGGTACTGCAGACGAGAATTAATAAAAACAGTACACACACAAAAAGACAGTGGAGCCAGGCACGGTGGCACACGCCTGTAACCCCAGCACTCTAGAGGCTGAGGCAGGAGGATC
>NW_004955423.1:26682159-26689445 GCF_000276665.1 Chinchilla lanigera
GCTGAGGCAGGAGGATCACAAATGCAAACCCAGCCCCCTCGTCTCTCACCTTGCTCTGTGCCTGGGGGCTTTTGAGACAGGGTCTTAATATGTAGTGCAGGCTGGCCCTGAACTCACTACGTAGCCCAGGCTGGGTCACTAAGGCAACTTAGTGACCCAGAGAGACCCTACTCAAAAGAAAAACACAAAAAAGGGCTGGGCATGTAGCTCTGTGCAGAGGCCCTGGGTTCAATCCTCAGTGCAACAAAATCGATAACTAAATAAATAACCAATAAATAAAAGGCGGCAGGCACATGAGTATTCATTACTCTTTTTTCATCTTTTTTTTCTTTTTTTCCATGCTGGAATTGAACTCAGGACCCTCTGCATGCTAGGCAAGTGTTCCATGACTGAGCTACACCTCTAGCCCTTGGCTTTTTAAGAAAATTATTATGATTTATTTCATTTTAAAAATAATTTGAGGTCAGAGAAAGAGAAACACATTGGGGAGCGGCTGCAGGGTCTTCCCAGGACTGGACGGGGGAGGAAAGTGGAGGGGACTCGCTTTTGGAGTAAGACAGGGTGGAGGTGGGGTGGTGGGCAGGGGGCAGTGCGGGGCGTCACGGTGGGGACAGCACGGATCTCGCTGTCAGGGTCCAGGTCAGGCGGGACGGGGTGCGGGCCCAGGGTGTGGTGAGTGTCTCAGAGGAGGGCCTGGGAAGGTCCAGTGCTGGTGGACAGGCTCCTCGCACCTCCGATGGGTCTGGAGCTGCCGTGAAGGGACGCTTCCGATGGCAGAGCGGGCCTGCCTGCGCAGGGCGGGCTCTCGGAGGACCTTCCGCACCAGTCCCTGCGGCTCCTTCACCGGTACAGGAAAACAGCACAGAGTTTAGTCATCGGCTGTTCATAGCAAGCTCACTGGAGTTTTTTGTCATTCAGACAAAGGTCTGGTTTTAACCTTGGAGGTGTGCGGCCTGGTAGTGAGCCGCGTGCTGGCCCTGCCTCACCCAGGAGCCCCCTAAGCCCCCCGGCCGGAGGGGGCCGGAGGGACTATTGACTAAATACCTTGATAAAAATGGCAAGCGACTGTCTGAAGAGGGGAAGGTAAAAATCTCCCTAAATTAATCCCAAATCTTTCAGCAGGGCCTCGCTCTTCAGAGAACAAACACGTCCACTGGCTGAAGGCCTGGTGTGTGCCAGGCGGTTTACACGCGAGGACGAGTACTGACACTCCCCAAACGTGGCCGTCCCGTGCTACCCAGCATCCGGGGACTCCTTCCTTACCCTGACGGTGAGAAGAGGAACAGCGCACATGTTAAGGAGCGCTTGTTTTGAGTACTTTTTGATGAAGCTCGGACCTGCGGAATATTTTAATGTCATAAATAGAAGCCAGCAAAGAAATGAATTGGATATTGCCCGGGAAAAATGATGGATGTAAAAAACTTAGGCTGGGCGAGGGCTCTAACTCTTATCTAGAAAGCCCTTTTACTGAAATGCAGACATATACAGTGGCACATTCTTAAATAAATGGCTGTGATGTGTAAAAACCCTGTGTAGGGAAACCAAACTGTGATTAAAATTTAAAAGGTTTGATAAATAGCTTTTAAATTAATTGTGTGTGTGTGTGTGTGTGTGTGTGTGTGTGTGTATTTCTGGGTAGAAGTTTTTCTGGCTTATGGTAGAAGCTTTTGTTCAAATGATCACCGATTTTATGATCTGAATATTTTCCAATTTCAGGTTATTTCAGGCTTTAGTTGTAGAAAAACAAATTACATAGAAACCTCCACATAAAAGACTGCAGCTAAATATAAAAACGTAAGTGCTCAGGATCAGGAGTAAGATCACCGCTATGAAATTAGCAGAGACTCATCAAAGTAAAAGTAGCTGTGACGAAAGACTATGGAAATATAAAGGGATTAGCATATGTGATAATAGGCTAATTAAACCTGCGCTTTTCAGGGCGGTGATTTTATAGCCTCTTCTTCCGGTTGCCAGTTTGGAAGCTGCCAGCAAATATTTTCTTAATTGCAAAAGGAGACAATATGTGTTCCGCCGGCTCACTGATAGCATCGAGGGCACACGCGGCCCGGGCGCCCGGAAGCTGGGAGAGATCACGTTCTTTGGAGAGCCCGGAGGACAGTGGGAAGGGGCGAGGGAGGACACATCTCAAAACAAAAACCCACGCAGATCCTGCGGAGAAATATTTTACTCCAATTTGTACAGAAAAAGTCTCCTGGTCTTGATAGACTGGCCTGCCCTGTAATAAAACCTCCCAAAGTCAACAGTTCATAAAGTCTTTTGTTCTAGTAAAAGGGTCTTTAATTTTTAACACAAACCCACACTTTGGTATGCATGGGCTTAAGTGAAATTAGAAGACATGTATATAATAGGATTTAATGGATTATCATCTGCATTTTCCAAAGATGTCAGCTTCTCTCAGGGCTGATGGAGTAGCACTTAATGTAAATTTAATTTGAAGTGATGTATGGAAGGCTGGAGGTGGAGCTCGGTGTTCCCCCGGCTGCCGGGAGCGCTTCTGCGGGGAGCATCTGGGTTTGGCGCTGCACATGCCCGGCAGCGCCTCCTAACTAGGATTAATGAGGTGGCCGTGCAGCCCGGCCGGGGGAGGCATGCTACATTTACTCCCGCCGACGCCGGGGGCGGGCGAGTTTCCTTTGGGGGCGCATTGTATGATGAAATTTAATGATGGACTTGATCTTGGGTGTAATAAATAGACTGGATTGGAAGCACTTTTGCTTTGTCAAATTTAAATGTTATTTAATCATAAAATTGCATTGGGTGGGCCGGGGTGAGGCAAAGGCTTCAAAGTGTGTGTGCGCGTGTCAGCTACGTGCACGGACACCTCTCCAGGGAACGTGTGTTTCACAGTGAGACTAAACCAGGAAATCTTCTCTCTGCCCCCTGAAAACACTGACAGGATTGCTGAGATGAAACTTAGTTTTGGGAAGCTACCTGTCGCGGTTTTGCGGCTAGTCGCATGCTGGGGGGAGGTTGCACGTCGGTGGGTGTTGTGCGTGTATCCGGCACGGGTAAATCAGGGCCTGCTGAGTTAGGCAAAACTTCTTAATCCATTCTCCACTCATTTGGGCATCAAAATTTTATTTTGTCTTTGTGTCTAACTGAGCATTGAATAAAATCGCAGCTAATTTCAAATTCCCTTTGTCATCATGGTGCTCGGCCAAAAGTCGGTAATAAATGGTCAGAAGATGAGCCTGAGCCGAGACTGAAAGAACAGTGAGTGGTATTCATCAGCCAAACGTAGAGTCCAGATCCAATTATATGTATTCATTAAGTGATAATGATATCATGCTCTTTAACTAGGAAGAAAAGAGTGTAATTGAATAATAACAGTTGTACAATCCCAGCGGAACACGCTCGCCATCCCAGCCCGCGGCCCTCAGGGATGAGCCGGGATTGATGGAATTCTATTACTCTTTGATAGATTTATTATGAAGGGCCGAGTGGACTTGCTGCTCCACTTTGTCACTCACGCTAATCAGTATCGTAAGGGCCCCGAGCGGGCAGGCTTTTGTGTCCCTTTGACAAAGACAAGGTTAGGGGAGGGTGACACACACCCAGACCTTTACAAACCCGTGCTGCAAGGCAAAATGGGCCAGCTGAGCTCCGCGCGGGGGCAGAATTTTAATTTGTTTGTCAATGGCACTCGCCTGTGTGGGACCATAAGGGTATTTGTCCGAGCGGCGATGCTGCGGCTAAACTCTTTTGTTTGGCAAGTGGAGCTTGGAAAAATATTTACTGAACTGTAAAAAACAGGCTAAATGGGGGGAGAAGGTAACCAGCGAAAGAGGTGGGAGATAACTCACATTACTATACAGGGGATCCCAGCCGAACCATCTCAGCTGATTTTGACTTTAAAGCTTACTTTTAGCTACTGCTTGGGAAAAAAAAGAGCTACTCTTCAGAGTCACAGCACAATGACCAGCAAAAATATTTTTTCGCTTCCATTCTCTGATTTCCAAAGAGAAGCTAAACATCGCGAACGGCTTGGCAAGGACACGTTTTGAATAGGGAGATGGCTGTCGATGTGTTTTTCTGGTCGCCTGCTACAACCCTGTAGGACTCAGAGCAAAACAGCGGAATTTGCCAAACACGCTTTGTGTGTGTGGAGCTACTCCTGGCCCTGCCAGCGGGCTCTCTAGGCGGCAGCTTTTCACATGGAAATGCAGCCTGCCGCCTGCGCTGGGGTGGGCCGAGCCCCTCGGATTTGGGAAGCGGGATGATTTGTTGTGTTCCTGGCCGGAGCGGGGACGGAGAAGGGAGGACTGGCACCCGCCGGGCCCGAGTAGCACGCCGCTGCCAGCGTTTATTTTGTGGTTATTGTTGTCGCATGATCCTTATTTGTAATCTCTTTTTCTGCTTGAGATCCTCTTTTCTCTGTCAGCACCGTGGTTTGCTCGCCGAGCGGAGCCTGTGTGCGCGGAGGCTGGGCCGCCCGGGGCCGCTCGCTCTGTCATGAAAACAGAGCCCGGCCTGGGCCGCGCTCTCCGGTGGGCGGGTGGTGCCAGCTCTTGTCCCCGTGCTGGGTTTTGTTTCCTGTATCTCCAGGCAGCCAGGCAGGCGGCACAGTCGCCTGTGACCGTGGCCACCGGCAGCCCCGCTGCCCGCTGGTTAGTGTGCCCGGGAAGCGACACAGGGATTATCAGCACTCCCAGCAGCTGAAGGTGATTTTGAAGAACGGGAAGGACTGCCGTAAACTGTTCTTCAATTGCATTTTCATATTTTGCGTGGTGGAACACAGAGCCAGGGGATGTGAAGACCCCGGGTGCCAATGTGGCACGGGCTCTGGACACACGGGGCTTCCACCTCCTCCATGCTGGATGTGCTCCAGAGGGTCAGCCAGGAGAAGCCAGGCGCCAGCAGAGGCTCCCCGGCCAGCAGGCCGCCGGCATTCATTCATTCTTCCAGAAGTGGACACAAAGTGCAGGTCAATTCAGACTCCTTGGCGGAGGATCCCTGGTCCACCGCAGTTACACAGATACACAGACCAGTCCGCGCTGACTGCCGACACACCTGCCTCTCTTTGACTTGGTCTGTCACCCTGTAACCCGTCTGCACAAAGCCAGACTTCCACGGTGGAATAACAAGGGTTCAGTGGAAACCCTGAGAACAATAGGCGGCCGGAATTTAGCTTCGAACTTTCCAAGCGCTCACATACACGATGAAGACGTCTAACGACTTGAAGCTGGGAAGAGCTGGAAAGCTCATGTGCTAGATGTTATGAAATCTGTCGTCAACGGCATCTTTTAAGCTCCGATTCTGTGTCCTGTGTTGACATCCGAGCTGACCTTACAGGTGATCTCAGATGGTCTCTCCGGGGGATGAGGTTATGGAAAGAGGACAGGGTTTGTCACAATAATAGCTTCTGTTTATGATTGCTTTGTGCTTCTGTGTTCTTTACTGGCTTTATCTTCTTTAATCCTCACCAAAACCTATGAGGTAGGAACTATTATTAGCCTCATCGTAGAGAAAACGGAAATGAAATGTAGCGAGGCGAGCTAACCCGGGCAAAGTCACGTGGCTGAAGGGCAGAATGCGTCTCTGTGCTTCTGTGCTCACCCACGGGCTCCCCGGCTCCCTCAGTGGACGCTGCTCTGCGGTGGGAGCTGCGCAGAATCTGCTGGGAAAGCTGCACGGCAAGCTGGGCTCAGTTTACCCGACTTTGGAATGCAGATCGCGGTGCCTACCCCAGAGGCTGCTATTGTGTGAGTGCTGAGGACCACACGCCCCAAGCCCACCCGTGGCCACCGTCACCACGTCCTCCACAAAGCCAGGCCTGACAGAGTTACCAAGTAAATCTTCAAAACCACCATTTTCTTAACCACTTGAGCCTTCTCGACACTGAGCCTCTGTCCCTTAGAGAAATCCAGGGGATGGCGATGGAGCCTGAGTGGAGCCAGGCTCTCTCTTCCGGATTCCTTTGTGGCAGGAGGAATAGTGACCTCCTATGAGGCCTGTGTCCTCACCCTGAGGACCTGGGCCCCGAGGACATGCCGCCATATGTGGGAGAGGCATGCTGCAGGTGGGACGGAGCTGAGGGTGTTTGGACACGATGTGCCCTGGGCTGTCTCAGCAGGTGTGACCCTGAAACAAGGATTTGGGGCTGTAGAGGAAGGATGGGGCCACGAACTCAGGCATGCAGGTGGCCAGATCTGAGAAAGGCAGGACTGGATTCTCCCGGGAGCCGTGGAACCTCACAGCCCTGCAGATGGCTCGAGTTTAGACGTTCGACCTCCAGAATGTAGGAGGATAAATGTGTGTTATTTTGAGTGGCTTTGGCCCAGTGATGGGAGCCCCGTGTTTTTGCACCGTGAGCACTAGCACTGCTGCTCCGTGGCCCTGGCTGTACCCTCATCTGAAACGTCCTTTTCCTTCTCCCCCACTCTTCTAAATCTTCACGCTCAGGTCCCGCCTAAAACCCGCAGCAGACGCACTGGGCCACAGAATCGTCAGACCCCGGCTCGCCGTCCTTGGTTGTTTTCTCGTTGACTCACGGGGATCTTGGTGCAACTGCCAGGTCGGAGCCTTCGAGAAGCCCCGGTCTGAGAAAGGAGCCAGCGAGCGGCTCATCTCCGCCACAGGGTCTGGCTGGGGCGGCTCGGCTTTGGGAAGGAGGCGCACAGGCTCCCGTCTCTGTGTGTCGTGGAGTTGGTTCCTCACTCACAGGCCGCTTGTTCTCCGTCTCCATTGCATTTACGCAGCACTGAGGCGGGCGGAGCGCTTGGTCTCGTGACTGCTCCGGATTTGACCCAGAGCCCTGGAAAATCCCATGCTCGCCCTCAGCCGGAAGCAGGTGCGGTTACTTTCTGCTCTTCCCTGGGTGAGGTCTCTGAGTTGGGCTGTCTTCACTGTGACAGCACACCCCACACTTGGGGTCACACGGTGACCTGGACAGGTTCACCTCGAACCACCGGCTCAGGATTTCCTGGGGCGCTAATGAAATCCGCATCTTCCAGGGCCCCTTGGTGCCTCCAAATCTCTTTCTGAACTTGCTGCGTGGCCCTGTTTTCCTGAAGACAGCTCCCGGGATCACGTGAGCACCACACCCTGAAGTGTCTGGTGTCCTGTGTGGTAGCTGAGAAGCCAGGCTTCGGGGCCCACAGCCCACTTGGCCAGGCGAGGCATCCAGCGAGGATCTGCACTGTCCCCACTGCAGAGAAGTGGAGGAAACGCCCAGGACTGCTGCCCGGAGGCCGGGCAGGGCTTCCTTCACACAGTGGAAACACCTTGTCTGTCCACTTCTTCATCCCAGAGCCTTTAAAGGGGGG
>NW_004955423.1:26689829-26741070 GCF_000276665.1 Chinchilla lanigera
GGTGGGTACCACCAAGCCGGTGCATATGATATTCTTAACAGCTATGCATGAGTGTTTCGCTCATGGTATATTATTTCATGCTGCTTTATTTTTGTCTCTCTTGTCTGATCTCAACACTGGATTGCGATGCTAAGAGCTTGCGACACTTTCAGGCTACAGGGGGACCTGTGTCTCCCGTCAGCGTTGACGGCGCACGGTAGGCAGCCAATAAACCGTGTCTCTTGTCGGACTGCGGCGGCCTATGGCAGGAGCCAGGCACCCATCCTTTCCACCCGGTCTTACCTCCTGTACTTGTAACTTGGGCTGTCGCCCTGCGACCCTCTGAAGGGGGAAGGCATCGCCAGGGCGGCCCGGCTCTGCTCCAGCTTCGCTTCTCTCCCTTCGTTGTGAATCCTTTCCCCTCCACGGCTCTTACTCCTCACTCTCTCCATCTCGGCTTTCATTTAGCGCCTTGTCACGCCCGGGTCTCACTTCTGGAGGGAGGAGCCGGGGCTGGAGACCCCGGCCTTGTGCCCGGTGCGCCAAGGGAGGTTGCTTCCTCCCCCTCCTCTCCCTCCCCCCTCCCTCCCTCCCTGTGTCCTTCCGTCCGCACTAGGTGTTGGGGATCACAAACCCACTCTAAGGACAGTGTTTCTAGCGAGGATGTCACATTCCGGATTCCCCGGCCCCTGAGGCCCCTGGAACACCAGCGTTTTCGTTGCCACTGTGACTGTGCCGTGAGGGTGGCCCGCTCCCTTCTCAGCGCGCTGTGGACGCGGCCCGCTGCACGCAGTGCGGCTTTGTCACGTGTGTGCACGAGTGTGTGCGCGTGTCTGTGTGCACACTCCCCTGGCACGGTGTCTCCTTGGAGGCCGCGGTGCCACACACCTGGGCCGCGCCCTCCCTGCGCCCGCACCGCTTTTGCCTGAGTGGCTTTGCAGAAGCGCTCTGTGCCCCTTCCGTGGGCGTGATGCGTCCCTTGGCCCTGGCCCTGCTGCCGCCGCCCACTGCCCACTGGCACCGCTGCGCCCGGGTCCTGGCCAAGCTGCCCGCTCCGTCGCAGTTCGTTTTCTCTCCAGGCCCCCAGCATGCCCGCGCCGGTGCCCGCCGGTCACGTGTGTGCACTGGACACGCTGCACGCCCTGGCCTGCGGTCCTCCGTCCCCAGCGCCCCGTGGCCGCTGGTCATGTCTGTCCAGTGACTGCTTTGTGGCTGTTTCGTTCTGCTTTTGGGGGGTCTCCTCTCAGTGTGGGACTGCTGCATCCGTGGGTGCCACGGGGCACGCCCCACAGCCCTCTGTGGGCGCAGCTCCCGAGAAGCTCTGGCACCGTCTGCAGAGCCCGCCGGTGCCAGGGAAGGCCCCCTCCCCGCAGCCAGGCGCCGCTGTCCAAACAGATGGACACGGCAGCGAGGCGTGCCAAGCGGGGACGGCGAGGGGTCTGCAGGCAGCCGGCGTACTGGAAGGGAACGCTGGTTCTCGCCGTGCGGCATCCAGCCCCGCACAGGCAGTGCGGACGAGGCTCCCGCACCAAGCTGGGAACAAAGGAGACGCTGAACGGTGCACATGGAGCTGTCTGCTTCCCGGCGAGGAGAGGCCCCGAGCAGAGGAGCCTCTGAAATGCTGGGGTCACTGACAGGGAGTCAGCGGCTCAGCTGTGGGCTAGTTGCTCTCCAGGAGTCATACGCTGACCCGTTCGCCCACTCATACCACCTGTGCCAGGCGCGGTGGTGCACATCTGCAATCCCAGCATCCTGGGAGGCTGAGGCAGGATGATTGCCTGCTCAGGCAACCTAGCGATGTATAGATCCTGTCTCAAAAAATAAAAACTAGAAAGGGCTGGGATGCAGCCCATGCAGGGACTCAGGTTCCACCCCAGGGCCACACTCAGACCAACTGGACAAAGGCAAAATTTTTGTAGCAGTGACGTGTCAGACCCAGGGGCACCAGGTCAGTAACCCGGGCCCGTGACCTGCACATCTCCACCAACTCGGGCGGCACGACCTGCCCCGTGACCGGGGTTTGCTGTCAGGTGTGTAACAGCACGAGGTGCGATGTGGGAGGGGCGTGCGGCCAGGACCATGCGCTGCGATCTTCGTGTGGGGCTTGGAAAGGGGATTTGGGCGGATCTGGAGACCCACCGTGTGGAGCTTGCGGCTGGAGTGGGTGTGGCATGGGCGCTCTGGACCGAGCAGGAGCCCAACACTGTTGCCTTGTGCTGTCTCTTGAAAGTGGTGAGCAGCCGTTTCTGCACCTCTATTTCAATTTTTGTTTTTTTAAGACAGGTCTCACTATATCTCCCAGGCTGGCCTTAAACTCACGGCAATCCTCCTGCCTCAGCCTCCCAGGTGCTGGGATCACCCATCCCTCTGCAGAAGGGAATCGTGCTCAGAGGCAACACCTGGGTCACTTTGCTCCGCAATGTCTACCGTGAACCTGGGTCTCCCTGGGGCCCCCACCACACTCCTGCTTATCTGCTCCCTTCCGGGCGCTCGGAGATCCAGGCGAGTCTCGCGAGGGTGAGGTGGCCGCGCCCGTCTTGGTGGTTCTCGAACGCGAGGCCGCAGCCTTTCCCAGAGGAGCGGTGTTCGCCAGGGGCAGCGCGTGGCCCGTCACACTGCAGCTCGGAGCCGCACGCTGCGTTTGAGCCCTGCACTCCCGGGCGTCGGGGCTGTGATGATCGGGCGTCACGCCGACATCGCGGCAGCGCTTGTGTCTATGTGGGGCTGCACACCCCGAAGCGCAGGGGCTACGAGAAAGGCATGAAGTTGGGAACGGGAGGGACTTGATCCAAAGTCCAGTTGTAATACCAGGTCCAGGTCCAGGGTCAGTTACTGTAAAAATGTGAAAAAAAATTTAGAGATTGTGCCGGTGCTGCTACTCCTCTACCGCAAGGGACAAGGGGGACTGCCTGAAGCCGCCGCCAGTGCAGTGCAGTCCAGACCCACACCCACCTCGTGCTGTGGGCTCAGCACCGTCACTTTCGGAGGGCACCAGACACGAGGCGTGAAGGCCGGTCACTGACTATGCGCACACAGAGCGGCCGGAATGAGGGCAGTGTGCCCTTCTAAGCCTCTTGCACATGTGGGACCAGCGGAGCTCTCCCCAGCATGGAGCAGCGGCTGTGCGTCCTGTGGGTGAGGAGGGTCTCAGGCCTGAGCTCCCTGGAGTGACAAGGCCGTGCGACCTGCTTGTGGTGGACCGACAGCTGCTGGGCAACTTGTAACCCCCAGCTGAACCAAATCAGCATGGTGCTGGGTGTGGGAGGCCCACCTGGGGACTGTTGCCAGTAGCATAAAAAGAACTGGAGAAGAAGAATAGAAGCTTTTGGGAGCTGTTGGTTCTCCTGGAGAAGCTCGTCGTGCTGGCTTTCCTGATGGGAACTCGGCTTTCCTCATCGTCAGAGGAGCTAGGGACCTCACTGTCGCTGAGGACGGCTGTGGTACTTTTCAGGGGAGCTCTGGCCCTTACCTTGAGTGTTGCTTCCTGGCTCCAGTGCAGATCCCTAGCTGCTAGCACAGATCCTTCATCCTGCTGGCACAGACTTTCTAGATTCCACCACTGACCTTTGGGCCTGTCAGTGCAGATCTGTGTGACAGGCCTGCATGAGACATTGTCATGGGCTCTAGGCCTCCAGTTGGACTCATGCAGGACATTGCCATGGGACCCAGGCCCTCGTCTGGATTCTTTGGTCTTTGGTGTGTGGCAGATTTCCTGCACTCTCTTTGCATATGACTCTTTGGGTGACTATTATAAAATAATCATATAAATTGTGTGTCCTATATTGCTCCCCATACAAACCCTGACTACAGCACTGCCCCAGACGTGTGTGAGGACAGCGTGGACTGGGGCCCTTCGAGGACACGGCAGGCGACGTCCACCCGGCGAACCAGCTGCGACTCAGCTGCTGAGAGTTCTGCAGAGCAGCGCTGCGCTCCGGTTCTGCAAATGTTACTTTGCTGTGCTCCAGGGCAGCTTTTCGCTGAGACCCGCTGCCCCGCGCCCTCCGGGAGGGCCTCTCTCCAGGCCGCAGGCTGGGGAACCCCGGAGCTGTGGAAATGCGGCTTCCTGGGCGTGGCTGCAGAGCCGCGCATTTGCAAGCCTGCAGGAAGCTGCATTTACATGCGCGCGACGTGAATGGTGCCGTTCAACGCGGGGGACGGACGGGGATCCTGGCCAGGGGCTGGGGCTCCCGCCCGCAAGCACTTCCGCCGTATTAGCATCGAGGGGGCCGAGCCCAGCCTTCCCAAGTGGGGCTGGTCGCCTGCAAGAGCCGCGGGCCGGAACAGGCCGGGCGCAGGGAGCCGGTGGGCATGGCGACCCCTCCACCCTCTCCGGGCAGAGCCGGCGACCGCCGATGCTCACAGACCTGCTGCTGAGGGGTGCAGGGCGCGCCCTCCATCCTCCCAGAGGCCCGGTAGAGCCGTCGGACAGCCCTGCGCCTCCCGTTCCCCAGGACAGCAGAACGGGGTTCAGGGCGAAGTTCTGCCACGTAGGGTTAGCAACTGGCCTTTTTACTGGGCTTACCCGTGCAGTATTTTGTTTTTTTGTTTTCCGTTTTTTGAGGCAGGGTCTTGCTGGGATCAGGACCCCCAGCCTCGAGTGGCCCTGGGCTGTGGCCCGGGGTCGGGGCGCCCCAGCTCGGGCCGCGCCCACGTGCGCAGATCTGCGGTCTCAGCGATCCCAGCGCCGCATCAGTCACCCGCTCGTATCCCATGTGCGCTGGGCCTGGGTCGGGTCTGTGACCGTGGGAGCCGGGGCCTCGACTCCCCCGAGGAGCTGCAGTCAGATCAGGGACACAGGTCCCCCTTGCGGGCGTGTCTGCCCCCAGGTGTCGCCTTCCTGTCAGCTGTCACCATCCCTGTTTACAACTGCACCATGGCGGGCATGGTGGCACAATCTGTAACCCAGCACTCTGGGAGGCTGAGGCAGGAGGATCACAAGTTTAGGCCCAGCCTGGGCAACTGAATGACTTGGTGAGATCTTGTCTCAAAAAAAAAAAAAAAAAAAGGGCTAGGAATGTAGCTCAGTGCCAAGGCCCCGGGTTCAAACCCCAGTGCCACAGAACAAACAAACAAGCAAACTTTCGATTACCCAGCATCCCCTGCTCTCCTTCCCTGCCTTGTTTTTCTCTTTGGCACATGTGTGGCATACTGTAAATATTTTAGAAGTTTGTCATTATCTCCCTCCATTAGAATGTAAGCTTCATAACAGAGATTTTGCTTGTTTGTTCAGTACTGAGTTCTCAATAAGTGTGTCAGCCAGATGTGGCAGTGCATGCCTGTTATCCCAGCACTCTGGGAGGCTGAGGCAGGAGGATCACAAGTTCAAGCCCAGCCTGATCGACTTAGTGACCTAATGAGACCCCATTTTGAAAGGAAAAAATAGGCTCAATGTGAGGGTCCTGGGTTCAATCCCTGTACTGCAAAAATGAGCACACGATAGATGGAATCCCAGGAGAGCAACATGGGCCAGGCATGTAAACAGCACCTACAGGGTTTATAGCTACTTTCAAGCGGGGTGCAGACCACTGTGCCTCCCGGGCGGGGAGCTCACCCGGGTCTCCGGCGGGTGCCAGCTTGCTCCCACGTGGCAGGAAGGGCGTAAAGGGGCGGTGTGAGTTCCGTCCGTCGTCTCTCTGGCCGCTGCCTCCCGTGGTGCCTGTCCTGCCTGGATCTGGCCGCACCGTCCTGCCGCAGCCTCTTCGGCGTCGCCAGACCCCTGGGCCACCCCTGGAGCCCGCACACGGCTGCCCGTCCTCCGGCTGCGCCTCGGCTCTGCTGTGCACCCGTCCTTTGCTAAAGGAGGGTCAGTCATGCAAAGATGACTTTCCTCCCTACGAAGACCCAATTCCGTCGTTCAGTGCTTCGTTTTTATACAACGATGACAAAGCTTTTCATTATACACCTTCATATCACCGAGGGCTGGGTGTGCGGCACACGGGACAGGAAACTCCAGGGGTCACAGAGCAGGAAGACACACGGCAGGGAAGCGGGTATTCTGGGAATGCCCAAGATTCTGGTATGGTTCCTTCGAGGTACGGATCCTTCCTTTTTTTCAGGAATATGTTTCGTTTTGATAAAATAAGAATCCTTCATGAGTATTTTGTTCTGTCCTGCTTTGTTCTTTTGTTTGTTTTAAGAAAGGGTCTCATGAGGTAGCCCAGGCTGGCCTCGAGTTCATTATGATCCTCCTGCCTCAGCCTCCTGAATGCTGGAATTATAGGCGTGTGCTACCACGTCCAGTTTATTCTGCTTTGTTAACCCAACAGTTTTTCACCGCTGAATTGTAGTTTACTGCATAGGAGCCTCAACACTGATTACACCTTTCTTCTGTGTCTGGGCATTTGGGTTGGTCTTAAATTTGCTGGTTAAACAAAGCTAGAGCAGGCATGGTGCTGTAGCCTGTGATCCAGCATTTGGGAAGCTGAGGCAGAGGGATTGAGGACTTAAAACCAATCCCTGCTACATATGGAGCTCAAGGCCAGCGTGGGCCACACTTCAAGACCTTGTCTCAAAAAGCAGCATGCACATGGGTACACCCACACCCACACCCACACACACTTGCTGCTGTAAGCCAGGTCAGGGGTGCATGCCGGCCTGTAGTCCCAGCTATTTGGGAGGCTGAGGCAGGAGGATTGCTTGAGACTGAAAGTTAGACACTGCTTTGGGCAGCATGGGAACTTCACCTCCCTACCTCAAAACGAATGGGCGGATGGATGGATGGATGATGGATGAATAAAGCTGCAGGGAAGAGCTTTGTAAGCAAATATTCTGAGACTGAAGGTTTCCATGCGGTAAATTTCTAAAATAGGAATCATTAGCTAAAAAGTTTGAAGTTTTCGTTTCTCATTTTACTAGGAAAATTTTCAAAAGAACAGAAAAATAAAAGATGAATGTAACAATTTCCAATTTTTAATCACTTAGGTTTATAGCTATTTTGCTATGCGTGCCTCCATCCATTTTTAAAAATAATTTTGAGAATCTCTTACCAATGAGGACTTTTTTTTGTTTTTTGGTTTTTTTTCTTTTTCGTCTTTTTGAGACAGGGTCTTGCTATGCCGCTTAGGCTGGCCTTGAGCTCACTTTGTAGCCCAGGCTGGTCTCGAACTCACAATGATCCTCCTGCCTCAGCCTCCTGAGTGCTGGGATTACAGGTGTGTACCACCATGCCCGGCCTCAAGAATCAAGAACAGTCCTAAGACTTTTTTTTTTTTTTTTTTTTGGTATCGGGAATCAAACTTAGGACCTTGTGCTTACCAGGCAGGTGCTTGGGCCTCTGAGCTATATCCCCGACCCTCCGATGCGGATTTTTTAAAGGCTATTTAAAATCATAATTGCATGACAATATTCACACCCAATAAAGCAAACAACAATTCCTTAATGTCACGTTCGACTTTTCCTAATTGTCTCAAAGCCGCTCTTCCAGTTGATTTGCGACACGAGGTCTGGATGAGGGTGCACACGAGCTGGCTGCTGGCCTTTTCTCCCCCTAACCCCCCCTGCCCCTGTCATTTATCTCAGGAAGAAAATGGAGAATGGGTCACATGGACCCCAGCACCAGCTCCATCTGGCGCGTCCTCATGGAAACCCTCAGTGAATTCTTCCACCCAGTGGATTTCTAGAACCCCATTTAGAGTGGGGTTCTCAGGTGTCAGCTCAGAGCAGACCTCCTCCCCCAATCTTAACCCCACCCCAGGGTCTCTGGACCTCAGAACTGTGTGAGTAGGAGTGATTACATTGAAAAAAAAGGTTTTACTTTTGATTTTGTTTTTGAGACAGGGTCTCACTAAGCAGTTCAGATTGTCCCTGAACTCACTGTGTGGCCCAGGCTGGCCTCGAACTCACAGAGATCCTCCTGCCTCAGCTTCCGGAGTGCTGGGGTGACAGATGGTGCCACCTCACCCAGCGTTTGCATTTCTAACAAGTTGCCATCTGATGCCCATCCAGGACCACACTTTCAGAACTCTGCTGTATTTATTTTTTAAAAAAACTGACGCGTCCGTGGTCACAGCCTGTGGGGTTTAACTTTACTGTGGGGGTTGGTGTGTGCACGTGACGAGTCTGACTTCTTTTATTCCCCTAGAGCCATCTTCCTCCCTGCTCCGTCTCTTGGTGCCCTGCCCTTTTGCAAAAGGTCGATCTACCTTTTTCCTATCATGTCTTATTTTGCTTGTTATTTATAATTTGGGTTTCTCAGGTGAGAGACAGCATGTGACACTGAAGCCTGTGTATCTGATTTACTCCACAGCTCAGTCTCAAGGTACATCCATTTCCTGTAGCTGACTCAGCTTATCCTTCTTTACAGCAGAGTAGTACTCCACTTTGAGAGAAGACAGAGGCTAGGTTTCAGCTCAGTGGCAGGGCTGTGCTTAGCAGGCACGAGGCCCTGGGTTCCACCCCCAGCATCAAATAAAATAAATAACCAAGAATGACTAGGCTCACAACACACACATGTGCGCACACACATGCGTGTGCACGCATGCACACACACACACACACACACACACACACACATACACATTTTCACTCTCCAGAAAGGTGTGAATGGATCCCTGAGTGAGTTTGTTCACCTTACCATGTCCTGTCCTGAAAGGAGTATTAACATTTGGACAGGACTCGGTCCATCTGCTGGGTGAAAAACCATTTATTTTAATTCAAATTATTTGGTCACTGGCTGAGTTAAAGTTCCTTTAGAGCTTTATCCGTCGTCTCTGAGCCTCGGCTCTGCGGCTCCCCGAGGCGATGCCATGCTGACCGGGCTTTCCTGATGGGTGCTTACCTGTGTGACGCTGTCAGCACCCAGGACTCTTTCATACACGTGGGCCCGGCAGAAAGAGAGCGCCACCGTGTAGGGACCTGAAAACTGTCTGCCAGACACACAAAAGAGTTAAGAATAGGTTAAATAAGGCAATGTATTTTGCGCACCTTAGTATGTCCAAACCACGGCTGCTTCACCATGGGATGAATACAAGGCTCTCAGCAAGCCGTTATGTGCACAGAGCTAACTGGTTGGAGCTGGCCTTTCAGGTGTGGCACTGCCGGGTTCCTTGCAGATACCGCGCTGAGCAGTGTGAGGCTGAAAGAGGTAAACAGCTCCGGGTGAGATTCAGGAATTTCTTCCCTGTCAGGAAACCGTGCCTTCCCCCAGCTGCTCTTCTGTTTGTTTGCTTCAACACAGGGTCTCACTATGCAGCCCAAGCTGGCCTCAAACTTGACAGTCCTCCTGCCTCAGCCTCTGGAGTGCTGCTGGGATTACAGGTGTGCGCCACCACACCTGGCCCTCGCTGCTCTTGGAGTGTCAAAACCCGTGCTTTCCTTTGCAAATGGAGGGGATTTTCCCATTCTTTCAGCTGTGACAAAATTGCTTTGTTAAAGATAAATTGGTGGGCAAACTCACTTCAGTATATGAGGGACTTGCACTGAGTAATTCTTTTTTTTGGTCCCGGGAGTCGAACTCAGGACCTTGCGCTTGCCAGGCGGGCACCTGTGCCGCTGAGCTGTGTTCCCGGCCCTGAGTAATTCTTAAACAAGCACGAGTTTGTTCAGTAAACGTCGGAGAGCGGCAGGAATCCACTTTTCCCACTGACGGTGCTCGGAAATGAAGCACTTGAGTAAACCCAGCCCGAGACAAGCTCTCGGGAAGAATCTCTTTACCGCTGAGACGCAGCAGCTGGAACCAACTTCGAGGGCTGGGCCGGGAGGCGGCAAGGACACGCGCGGCACCTGCAGAGCCGGGCGCAGGCGGCCTCCTAAAGGGCAGAGCGTGGGCGGGGCAGCGCGGCCAAGGCGCAGGACCGCACGGCTGGGGCTTCCAGAGCGGGGCACGGGGGACCCAGGTGCCGCAGCGTGGGTGGCGGCTCGGCGTTCTCTGCGCCCTCACCCGTGGGGTGGGAGGGAGCCGCCTGGTGCCTCCTGGGGGACACCGCGCCTGCAGGAGCCTCCGTAACTCTAATCAGTCCCGCAGAGGCCTCCTGTCCTACTGCAGCCATGCTGGGCGCTGAGACTCCATGCAGGCACTTGGCGGGAACTCAGCCCAGAGCAGTGGGTCTCCGGGATAAAACAGCTTCCACTTCCTTCTCTCACGTTCATTTAAGACCTAAATTCATGTCAGAATCAAGCAGCGTCAGAGCCAAGTGGGATCGTAGATTTATTTAAGGAGCCAGGCCTATAATGCAGCCCTCTGGAGGCTGAGGCAGGAGGATTGCTGAGTTCCAGGCCAGCCTGGGCTACACAGCAAGCTCTTGTCTCAACAAAATAAAACAAAGCACAACAAGATTTATTTAAGCTGTGTCAGGTCCTAGTTATTTCATCAGTGGTGGGGTTCAGTCTAGCACCCAGGGCTCCTGCACACAGTCAGCAGCACTCTTTCTGCTGCTAAGTTGTTCATTCGTTCCGGCACTCACCGACTTCTCTGAAGGAGTGGACTCCCTCTCTGCGCTGTGTCGTCAGGGATACAGAGACGCGGGTCTGGCCCTGGAGGATGGCATCCCAGGCCTCCTTTATCCCAGCAATAGAGTCTCAGGGAGATCTATTAGACTAAGGCCGGTACTGAGCTCCATAGTGAGAGCTATTACGGGATACAAAACCAACATCAAAATATTCAGTTGCTTTTCTATGCACCAGTCATGGACCAGCTGAAAAAGAGTCAGTTTCATTCACAGTAGCTTCAAAAACTGCAGTACCTAGGAATGGAACTAACTGCGCAGGTGGACGACCTCCGCAGAGAAAACCAGAGTGCCGAAGGGAGCAGCTGAGGGTGCTGGAAGAGGGAGAGAACGCCCTCCCCGTCCGCGGGGTGGCAAAGTTAATGTCAAGTAGGCCAGGTCACCAAAACTGATCTACAGATTCGGTCAATCCCCACCCAGATTCCAAAGACGTTCTTCACAGAGCTGGAAGAAACAATCCTAAAACTCACATGGAAACACAACCGACCCAGAAGAGCCGCAGCAGTCCTGAGCGAGCAGCACGAGGCAGGAGGCAGCGCAAACCGGATCTCAAATCACGCGACAGAGCTCCCGCCCCAGCTCGGAGCCTGCGGGAGAGCGGACACCCAGACCAGTGAGCGGAACCCGGGGCGCGGAAGCAATCCCACACGGTGCAGACACCTGATTCCGGGCAGAGGAGCCAACGAGTATTCATCGGGAAAAGGACCGCCTCTTTGAGAAGCAGTGCCGGGAAAACCGGAGCCGGATCTCTCCCCCGGGCGTTCCAGATGGGTCAGAGACCCGCGAGCCTGAAGAGAACCACCACAAGGGGGGAGGCGGCCGCAGAGAGAGCCCTTCACGGGCATCTGTTCAATAAACCACCGCAGCGACGGAAAAATAAAGACAAAAAGGGCTGGGTAGGCAGCGCAGTGCAAAGGTGTGGGCTCAACCCCCAGTTAAAGAAGGCAAGAATCATGACATTGAGATGTATTTTATGCATCATATACACATATAATTTAGCCATAAAGAAGAACAAAATCCTGCCATTTGCAGGACAATGGATGGATCTGGAGACCCTCATGTTAAGCAAAAATAAACCAGGCGCGGAAAGACAAGCACCGTGCCTGCTACACGGCGGGGTCAGTGGAAGGGGACCCGAGAGCGACTGCGCCCCTGAACGCATGGCCCGTTGCGCCGTGGCCCGCGCTTGGCCTTCGCGGCCTGGTTGCCCGTAGGACAGTCTGTGCTGTTACGCGCTGCTCTGCAAGACGAAGACGAACTCAGCAGGTCTCGGTGCTGGGGCCGCCCCGCCCAGGCCTGGCTCTGGTTCCGAGGCACCGCCAGCACATCTCGAGGCTGGGCGAGCTTTGGGGCCGAGCGTGCGAGACCCGGGGCAGGATTTCGGGCTCAGGTGAAGCAAGCTTTGCCGTGGAGACGGCGGGGCGGGGGCTGTGCACAAGGACCCAGGAGGGTGCAGGTCCGCCGGTGGAGGGAGGGGCTTTCCTCCCCACCCGGCGTGCAGCTGACGGCACACGGGTCACGCGCGAGTTCACACCCAGAAGCAGGGCAGGATGCGCTTGGGGACAGCGGGTGGCCCCGGGTCTGATTCACGGTCACAGCCAGGCCTCAGCAGGGCCCTCTGCACAGCGCACCCTCAAGGTTCCCTCGCTGCCTGCCCTCGGGACCCCCGCAATCCATCCACGGCCTCCGCCGTCCTCTGTGTCCCCGTGTCCTTGGACGGGGACAGTTCCTTCTGCTCTGCGCTGGGCATCTCCAGGACAGGAGCCTCACACAGTTTTTCCACACTTTGTCCTTTAAGGCTGCGTAGCCCAGCATGGTGGCCCTCGCCTGTAATCCCACTGTGGGAGGCTGAGGCAGGAGGAACGCAAGTTTGAGCCCAGCCCTCATGGCTTAGAGACTTACTGAAACCTTGTGTCAACATAAAAATAAAACGTGAGCTGGGATGTAGCTCAAAGCGAAGGCGCTGGGTTGGTTCTTGGCTGTCTAAGCTCCCGTCCTAGACAGATGGGAGGAGGTAGAGGCGGAGGGACACCCGGAGAAGGGGCGGGCAAGGCCTCCGAGGGGGCAGCTGGAGAGAAACCCGAGAGGCTGGGCCGAGGCAAAGCAAAGCCGCCCCAAGGCATCTGCGGCGAAGTCCGGCTTGGGCCTGGGGCCTCTGAGGGCCGAGCTGCTAGGCCAGGCGGTCGTCCTCACACGGACGCTGTGTGTCCTTCTCGCTGTGTTGTGAGGCAAAACAAAGTAAGAGCCATCAGGCAGGCTCCTCTCCACCCCCGCCCGCCCTTCCTGCTGGGTGCGGCCGCGGCGGAGCCCCGGCTGGGAGGCACACACTGCGCGGGGACCCCGAGGGGAGGCCGGGCCCTGGGCAACCGTGAGTCTTCCCGAGCCCCACGGGCTCAGAGGGTGTTCGCTGTGACCCCGGGACGCCGCGCATGGCTTGCTGTGTCCACACTCACACCCGTGGTGAAAAGCAACGCTGGGGACACGCGGCCTCCGCGCAAATCACGACAGTCGGCGCCCAGGTGCATGATGCGGTGGCCGCGCTGCGCGCTGGGGTGGGAGGGGGAAGCCGCTCTCCGCGGACGCCGTGCCTGTTTTAAACCTGCGTCCTGAGTGTCCGGCCAGCCCGCTCGCAGCCGCAGGGAGCAGGAAAAAGGACAGCTATCCTCTCCCCTCCCCTCCCTCTCTCTGTCTCTCTCTCTCTCTCTCCTCTCCTCTCCTCTCCTCTCCTCTTCTCTCCTCTCCTCTTCTCTCCTCTCTCTTTTTCTTGGTTATCTGAAACAGGCCCAGGCTGTCCTCAAACTTCCCGCGATCCTCCCGTCTCAGCCTCCTGAGCGCTGGGATGACAGGCATGTGCCACCACGCCCCTCTGTGCCTCTGCGCTATCCCAGTGAATCTCCTTTTTCCTGGAAAGGGTACCTACCTGACAGACTACCATTACTCGTGCCTGGGTACCCGGCAGATGTATTTTCAGAAGTGAACGACCCGAGCCTGTCCTTTCAAGGAGGAGCAACTGCCAGTACCCACTGCCGACGACGCAGTCTGAACTCTCACATAGTTTGGGGGCGGGCACCGTCCTTGTGAGCGTGTCACTTCCCCGGCCCGAAGACTTCCTGAGGAGATGGTGGCAGCTGCTTCCACCTGGCAGAGTGAGCAGTGTCGACCTTTGGAAGACCGACCTCATTCAGGGAACCAGCACGGACCAAGGAACCGGGGCATGATGGTGGTGCGTGACTAGAATCCCTGAACTCTGGGAGGCTGAGGCAGGAGCATTCCAAGTTGAAGTCTCACACTGGCAACTTAATGACACCCTATCTCAAAGTAAAATAATACCAAAAGCCCTGAGGACGCGGCTCAGTTGAAGGCCCTGGGCTAGAGCCCCAAAACTGCAAAAGAAGGAGGGGGAGGAGGAGGAAGAAAGGGAAATCACATGAGCAAAAGACCCATCCAAAGCACAGGACAGAACATGGTGTCTTAGGGGAGCGGAGCGTGGAAAGCTCCTGAGTATCGCCTCAAAGTTCCCATCCCAGAACCCAACTACCGCTGGTCAAATTGATAGAGAGAGAAAGAAAAATAGGTGCAGTTAAGACTGTTACACTGGGGCTGGGGGTTTAGCTCAGCAGCACAGCGCCTGCCTTGGAAGCGCAAGGTCGTGAGTTCAATTTCTGGTACCAGAAAAAAAAAAACAAAAAAAAAAACAACAAAAAAAGCCAAGACTGTTAAACTGCACCCCTTGCCCAGCTGAGTGTCCATGCGATACCCAATTTCCTCACTGACCTAAACCCAAACAACGTACTGTAGTTCAAGCCAGACAGTAAAAAGATTTACAAAAATGGCAAACAATGTCAATCTGTTTTTTGAAAATATAGGCCCTATTCAATAAAACATGGTATTTATGTTAACACATAACTTATGTAACGTATAATGAAGTTACTGCTATTTTAAAATGAATTAATAAGAATATCACAGCAGCACAACTCACAATAGTTAAATCATGGAAGCAGCTATCGATAGATAAATGAATACAGAAAATGTATTATACCGTGGAGTACTACTCAATCACGAAGAAGGATAACTTGTGTCATCTGTAGGCAAAAGGGTAGGTTTGAGATCATAATGGCGAGTGAAATAAGTCATAAAAAGTTTAAATATTGCATGGTCTCTCTAATATGAGAGGCCCAAAATATAAACAATTTAAATAGCAAAATAAAGAGCCACGTTGAGAAATGGGAGGGTGCACGTAAGGATGGGAAGGAACCTGGGGCGGGGAGCCGTTGGGAGGCTCTGATAGGCAAGGGCCCCAGACCCAGTCAGAGAGGTCCTGGCCAGCGATCGCCCTGATCACACCGCTCAGTCCGCAAGCACTGGATACTACGCCTAGGGCCGCGCTTCCACCTGCCCTGGAGGTGGGCGTGGAAGGGAGAAGAGCTCGTCCAGTCATAGGCGGAGAATGTGCCGGGAGCGCAGGCGCGGTGTGGTGAGGGAGAGCAGGGTGGCTGGGGAGAGGGCGGGCGCTGTGCTGGGCCCTGACCTTCGCTGCGCAGCCCCGTGAGGCAGCCCGGATCCTCTCAGAGCAGTAAACTGAAATACGAAAAACAAGACATGCCACTGTGGTGGCGCACACCTGCAGCGCCAGCTCTCAGAAGGCTGAGGCAGGAAGATCAGCGTGAGTTTGAGGCCAGTCTGGGGCACACTGTGAGTTCAAGGCCAGCCTGAACTGCATAGTGAGACCCTGTCTCAAAAAACCAAAAGTAAATAAATAAAACAAAACACACATGGTTCAAAGGAAGGCAGTGATGAAAACAGGAGAATCCAGAGATGCGGCAGAAGCCCAGGCCTGCGTCCTAATTCTGTAAACAGATCTGCTGCGAGAAGGTGGGGGAGCATGCTACGGTAATAATAGTAACAGTAATACCATAGCAGTAGTAGTAACAGCGGTAATACTACAGCAATAACAGTAACAGCCGTAGTACTACAGTAATAACAGTAACAATAATACTACAACAATAACAGTAACTGTAGTAATACTACAGCAATAACAGTAACAGTAATAATACTGTAGTAACAACAGCAATAATAGTAACAGCAATAACAGTGATAGCAATAATACTATAGTAACAGTAGTAACAGCTGCAGCAGTGACAAGAGCAGTCACGGCCACCACGTGCCGGCAAGTCTTCCGAGCGCACCGTACAAGGCTGATAGTGAGTTGGCTTTGCATAAGGACGAAGGCAGACTGGGTAATTCACGCTGTAGGAAATTATCCCTCTTTCTAACGCGTTGGGTTCTCCTTAACTTCTCCGAAGGGAAGGAGCAGATATGGGCTTTCTTGGAGTTCAGTAATGACTGGGATCAGCTCTAAAATTCTATCACTCTTTGAAAGCCGTCGGTGTGGAAATGCTGAGCTACAGCACCGTGGCTCCTGCGAATACGCACTTTTAATAGTATTCATAAGAATATAGGGTACAGCACAGCACCGCTAAAGTATTCCACAGCCAGCATGAAATATGTATGAAATTATAAATTTGGGGGGAAAGTTATTAACCTGGTTAAAGTGAGTTTTATGGTATTTTTGTACTTCGAGAACTCTTACACTTTTATGGTGTACTTTTTTTGCTCTGGCCACAGCTAATCATTCTTTTCTCGGAATCGCACAGGGGCTTTCTCGGGGCCCCAGCCTGGCCCTGAACCACTCGGGGCCTCTCATGCACCTTTTCCTCCCCAACTGCAGGGGAGGGACAGATTGACAGCCAGGCCTGGTGGTGCATGTCTGTAGTCCCATCACTCGGGAGGCTGAGGCAGGAGGATCATGGTGAGCTCGAGGCCAGCCTGGGCTGCGTAGTGAGATCAAACCCAAACCCAAACCAAACCCTAGAAGATGGGGGATGGGGGCGCAGATAACGATTCACTGAAGACGCTTCAGTTCCTGCTCAGGCGCCGAAGCTTTGCACTAGGCTGTCTGGGAAGGCCCTGGTTTGCAGACAGGGCACCCCACAGCTTCCTGGTGACCAAGCCTGGTGCCCAGGGCCGGCTCGGGGTCTGAAATGCAGGTGTCCTCCCTGAAGGCCCTGACCCAGCCCAAGAGCCCTGAGCCCGGGACGCTGGCCAGGCCGAGCTGGGAGCCTAGGCTGAAGTCCCCACAGCGGGTCACCTGGGGGCCACACTGTCCCCACGGCGTCCCGGGCAGACACACGGCCTCCTCCTGGCTCCCAGCACCTTCACCGAGGCTGACGCCTGGGTCTGTCCTGCCTCAGCTGGCTGGGCTGGGCTGGGCCGGAGCGGCTGAGGCGGTGCTGGCAACTCTCGCTGTCCTGCCCTGGGGCGGAGACAGTGGGTGCTCCTTGTGGGGACCATGGGAACCACGTTACATGGCCCAGCAGATGCTTCGGCCAGAGTCGCCCCTGAGGAGGGGAATAACATTTCCGTCCTGCCTGCATCCGCCAGTACAACACTGGCCGCGGGAGGTCCGCAGGCCCCGGGATTCCCCTGGGCCTGTCTGTCTGGCGGACGCTGTCGGAGGAGTGTAAGGCGTTCGCTAAGTTTTGTCTCTGTAACCTGCAAGGCTGGGCTAAGTAATCCTCCCCCTCCTCCTTTCCCTCCTCTTCTTCCTTTCCTCACCTTCTTCTTTCTTCTTATTTTTTCTTTTTTTTGAGACAGGATCTCGCTATGTAGCCAAGGCTGGCCTCAAATTCACTGTGCTTCTCCTGCCTCAGCTTCCTGAGTGCTGGGATCACAAGGTTGCACCACGTGCCTGGGTCGGGGCTAAGAAATTCTTGCGGCTCTTACTAACATCACGCAAGCCTAGCACCACGGACCCTGTGTGTGTTCGTCGCTGAAGGGGGCCTCCTCCCAAGTGGGTGCAGGAAATACCCACCTACTTCTTTTTTATCTCGGTACTAGGGACTGAACCCAGGACCTTTGCATTCAGCTACACCCCCAGCCCTTTCTGTGTTTTGAAACACGGTCTTGCTAAGTTTCCAAGGCTAGACTCAAACTTGTGATCCTCCTGCCTCAGCCTCCCAGAGTGGGCTTAGAGACATGTGCCCAGCTTAATCAGCCGTCTTTGAGTCTCTTCCTCCCACCTGTGCCAGCCACGGTCAGGGGTGGTTTTCTGTAGAACTGACCCCACCCACCTGCCCCAGTACCCTGGCAGCGTAGGCAGAAGATGTCTAATATGGTTCCCGATGATTCTGGAGACCTTGAATTTCACAGCTGCCGGTGCAGACAGATGCTTCTGTGGCCTTCCCTGGGGTCAGAGTCCAGTTCCGAGCCTGTCGTCTGAGGATCCCGACTTCCCAGACCTTCCTTTCCTCTGTCCCACTTTTTCCTGTCACCCAGGTCCCAGAGGCCGGGAAGTCAGGACGCAGCTTTTGCTGCTGATGTCCCGTGTGGACAGAGTTCCAAGTGGACTGGATCGAAAGATGCAGGCTGATCCCGGGGGAGCTGCCCTCGGGGTCCTCTGTGGTCCTGGTGAGGTCTGGAGAAGTCACTTGGGAGGCTGGGTTAGCAGCTTTTTTCTCCTTTCCTTGGCTCTGGGAAGTGAACCCAGGCTTGGATCCCCAATCTGTTTCCTTTGCTATTTTAACTTAAATCCTTTAAAATTCAGAGACAGGTGTCCGGGCCTCGCTAAGTCCCCGAGGACCGGAGTCAGGAGGCGGTGTTTGCAGCGGTCAGACTTGGGATCAGCGGAGAAATAACTGCGCCCTCTCTGAACGTCCCCCCCAGCTCCGTGGGAAGCAGTGCTCGGAAAAGCGGGGCAGGAGCACCGCGGCTCCAGAAGAAACTCTCTCTGGAACGGTCTGACAATGCCAGGAGCTCTGAGTGACCCGGGCAGTGGGCCGAGAGCTCTGGCCCGGCCCTGCACTCTCCCAAGTCCCAGAGAGCCAGTAATTTGTCTGCTTCAGAGCCCTGCTGCCAGATACATCTCAGGCTGTGACCCTCAGGGCGACGACACCCTGGGGCGTTGGGAACCCCATCTTCCCAAGGAGCAGAGGAGGAATCACCTGGCACAAAGGGGCCCTTTGTTGCTTTGTCAGTAAACCTGTGTGGAGCAGCAGAGATGATAGTCAACAGCATGAGCTTTGGAGTCAGACTACAAGGGTCCCAGTTCTAGGCTGGCCATGTATTGTTGGCCAAACTGTGAAAATAAACGAGATGCTACACGTGAAGCAGGAACAAGGAGGACGTGGTGGTTCATGCCTGAAATCCCAGCTCTCTGGGAGGCTGAGGCAGGAGGACTGCAAATTGGGGCCCAGCTTGGGCTACCCGGTGATTCCGCCTGACCCTGTTACAAATCAAGCGCTGGCTCCACCCACAGGAGCCTGAGGAGCAGGGCAGCCGCAGGCTGAGCCCTCAGCAGAGGTCGGCAAAGGTGGTGTTGCTGCTGCGCTGGGTTAAAGGATCCTGAAAGGGGCTCCAGTGGTGGACGGGGACTCTGGCCTCTCGGCTCCAGGTTAAGGCAAGCAGAGGCCCTCCTCCCTGTCCTGGGGGACTGACAGATGTGTCTTGTGTCCCCCCGGGGTGCAGAGGCGGTCTCAGGACCCCTGGGAATTTGCGTCCTCAACCTGAGACTCCCGAGGCCGAGGGTGGGCGCCCCCCCTTCAGTCCGGGGTGTGCAGAGCACCTGGAGCTCAGCGCCCAGGGTCACCGGGCTCTGGACCAGGGACGCCGCCCTGGACCTGAAGCTCCTCCTCTTTGTTCACCAAAGAAGCTTTCTTGGCTCTCATCGTGAAATGCAAGAAAAGGCAGCGCCCCAGCCCCACACAGGGTTGCCGCGCCCGGTGCGTGTCCGGTGCGGACTGGGGCGCTGGCCTTCGGGCCCTGGGTGTCCTCAAGCATCGCCATCTGCCCTTGTGGCCAGGCCCAGGCGGCCCCGCTCCTCTCACTCAGGACCTGGACGAGGCGCGCCTGTCCGGTGATTTACGTGCTGAGCCCGGGGCGCCCGCACTCCTGCCTGGGGACCACGCGTCTCTGTCAAGGCCGGCCCCGCTTTGCTGTTAAATGTGTCCTTGGCGGGGCCCTTCCGTCGCTTCTTCCATAAATACTGATTCCAAGTCCCCCGCTGTGCCCTTTAGCAGCCTCCTTCTCCGACGACTGTCCCCACGCGGCCACTGTCCCGCTCCGGGGGCCTGGGGCTGGGCTCTGGGGCGTTCGTCCCATTGCCCTTGGACCCCGTTGGGCTCAGCTGGGCCAGCTCGGTCCCCACGAGCTCTTCCTCCCGAGCTGCGCGTGTGGGTGTCTGGCCCAGCCCCGGTGGAGGCCGCGTGAGAGGGGTGTCGCCTCTCCCCACAGCGCACCCCGCCCTCTTTCCGCCAAAGCCCCCACTCCGGCGGCACTGTCTCCCCCGCCCCGCCTGCCCCCGGGCAGACGAGACCCCCTCGAGCGCGTGCGTTTACTCCGCGGCTTCTTGCTGCTTGGGCTTCGCTGAGCCTCACGTCTTCCCTTCCCACGTTTTCACCACCAGGCGATGGCACGGTCTGGTCTCTGACATCGCGATTCTTGTTTTATTTTTATCTAACTCGTATCACGCACTCTGTAGCTCAAGGTTCTTTGGAGTGCTTTACAGGTAAGAAGTCTCTCTCTCTCGTTTTTGAGACAGGGTCTCCCTAAGCAGTTCAGGCTGGCCTTAAGCTCGCTTTGTATCCCAGGCTGGCCTCAAACTCAGGGCAATCCTCCTGCCTCAGCCTTCCAAGAGCTGAGATCACAGGCGTGCGCCACCATGCCTGGCTGGAATTCTCTTAATTTACTGGTACAACCCTTAGAAAATGCATAGTGTACATTTTATTCATTTATAATGGAAATTTTATTACAAAGCAATTGTTTCAGTGGAGAAAGAAGGATTAGGACAATAGAGTTTCAAATTTGTAATAATTATTTTCATTTTTCTTGTGGAATTTTCAATAATAAGATTGTGATAGGACTGGGAACGTAGCTCAGTGATAGACCGTTTGTATGTACAGGGCCCTTAGGTTTGCTTCTCAGCACCACAAAAAAATAGAGAAGTTTTAAAAATTAAGTTTGTAGCCAGCCAAGGTGGCACATGATTGTAATTCCAGCACTCTAGGAGGCTGAGGCAGGAGGATCACAAGACCACCCTGGACAATTTAGCAACTTACAGAGACCTTGTCTCAAAACTAGAAATTAAAAACGGACTGGGAAAGTGGCTCAGTGTGAAGGCCTTGGGCTCAGCCCCCAGTACCCCACGCACACACGCACACATGCTGTGACAGAAGAAGAGTAGCTGCAAGTGTTGTGGTGGGTGCCTCCTCCTTCACCCAAAAAATATGCACCCTGAGACCCTGTTCGTGTGACCTTATTTGTTGTTGCCGACATAAGTTAAAGCTCTGGAGATGAGGTCATCATTGTTAGGATTAACCACCTAGCCCTAAACCCAGTGAGGTGCGTTAGGAGCACCGTGGAGTCTCACTAGTGTGTGAGAGCCAGGAGAGGAGAAGACAGACAGACACAGAGGGGAAGGCTGCAGGAAGAGAGCGCCAGGCTGCAGGGCTGCGCCTGCCAGCCAAGGGATGCTGAGGGTGCCAGCGGCCAGCAGGACAGGAGGGGGCAAGATCCCCTCAGAGCCTTGGGGTGCCAAGCTGCTGCCTGGGCCTGGTCTCCAGAACGGTGAGAATAAAATCCCTCTGCTTGAAGTCACCAAGCGAGTCAGGTTCATTCTGGGGACTTGAGGAAGCCCAAAAGTCTCTTTTGTTATCACAGCTAAAAAGCAGAGTTGAGGGACAAAAACAGCAGGCAGGAACCTGCAGGCCTCAAAATTGGCAGAAAGCAGGGCCAGGTCGAAAGCCACAGGCTCCTCGGCTTCAGGGCTGACGGCCGCGAGGCCAGAACACAGAGCCTGCGGGGCGCAGGTGGCCGCTTTCTCCAGGGCTCGGGTGCTCAGGGCATACAGACCCACGCGCAAGGCACATCGCCACCTGCAGCTACTTCTGCCCGGGCACCTTACGAAGCAATCGAGCGCGTTTCCTGGCGCGAGCAGGAAGGTGGCACGGAGAGCGGGTGGGCGCAGGCCTTGCTGAGTCTGCGCGTGCACCCTGAGGGCGCGGAGCTGTCGTCCTCTGTAACTTTGTTTTCCTCCAGCTCTGCCCGCCAGCTTGTGCATATCCAACCTGCAGACTTTGGTGCAGTTTACCCAGGCAAGGATTGGTAAGGCCAGGGCCGACGTTACGCTGCATGCGGGAGGAGCGGTCACATCCGGTAAGTGAAGAAAACCAGGCGCTGGTTTCGGTCCCCAGCAGCAGCGTGGAAGGGCCGCTTTCCCCCGAGCTCGCGGCATCTGCTGAGCTGACGTCTCGATGCTCGCCCTTCCTTCCCGGGAGAGACGGGGTCTCTGTTGTTTTAGTTTGCAGAGCTGTCCACGTCTCTTCCTCTAGTTGTGGCCCTTCGTAGTTCCTCTTCTAAGTGTCTGTTCTTTCCAGTTGCCCGTTTTTTGAGAACCACTATGCAAATCAGTGTGGCGATTTCTCAAAAACTAGAAATTCCACTTGACCCAGCTATTCCCCTTCTAAGTATCTTCCTGAGACATGATGCATGCACACCCATGTTTATAGCAGCACAGTTCTAACAGCTAAATCTTGAAACTGGCCCATCTGTCCATCAGCGGATGAATGACAAAGGAAATGTTTACACACTGTGGAGTACTACTGTGCTGTAAAGAAGGATAAACTTGAGTCATTCGTAGGAAAAGGGATGCAGCTTGAGGCCATGAAGTTAAGCGAAGTAAGTCACACACACAAGCATGGTTTCTTTTCTATGAGGAAAGTATAAATAAAGAGCAGACTAACGGATAAAGTATAAATAAAGAGAGGACTAACAGATGATACAAAGTGGGGAGAGAGCTTTCTCACCGGGGCTGGGGACCCGGAGGTGGCAGGGGGAGGGGAGGGAAGCCGCTTTGTGCGCACACGCACCGTGGTGTGAACTGAGAGAAGTGCACGTGGCTGCCGTCCTCGGGGAGGGCATCATCTCAGGACCCACACAGAGGCGGGCACGGCACTTGTCCCCTCAGCCTGGCGGTCACTCATGTCCAGCCACCGCCCGCTCACCCCTTATCTTGTGTCCAGAGCCTCCAGAGCCCCTGGGAGCTCACACCTCACAAACAACGTCCAGGGACGGGTGGGACCCACGGCAGGCAGGCGCAGTGCTGTGCTGGAGTGACCGTGAGGACCCAGGAGCCTGGAGCGCGGCAGAGCCGCGGTGCAGCATGGCTCGAGGGCCTTGGGGATGGCTTCTGGCCCTGCCACTCCGCCTGCGTCCCCCACCTGCCTGGTGCCCAGCTGTGCCCCAGAGCCCTGGCTGAATAATGAAGGACGAAACCCTAGGCCTGAGCCTGTCACTGCTGTCCTCTGAAGCCCTGGGTTGTCCCCACCATGCCCTGATCCAGTCAGCTTTGAGTTCGAGTCCCAGACCCGGTCAGCCGGACACCTTCCTATCCTCATCCTCTGGAATCCACACTCGGCTGCAGTGTGCAAAGCTTTGGAGGCCTGGGGTGATCTTGGAACCCTTTGGGCCCTCCCCCAGGGCCCCTGGCCCACCTAACTCAGACATGCTCAGGGACCCAGGCTCTGGAAGAGGCCCGGTTCTCTCCTGGGCTTCACAGGACTTGGGGGGCTGTGCCCGGGACTCTGCCTTCCTGCCCCCTCGTCCCTCCCTGCCCCCCCCAAGGTCACCTCGTTCTGGGCTCCCAGGCTCTGGGGCTCCCAGGACAGGAACCCCCGTGGTGGCCCACACACCCACAGTGGACCATGATGTCCACTGGGCGCCCAGTCCTGGCCTGAGCTGGTGGGACGAGGCCTGGCGCTATGTGCCCGCCTGGGGTGCCCTGGCCTGCAAACGGCAAGGGAGCGGCTGTCCCGGAGCTGCCTATGCCACACAGGTCGCCTGGGTGACCTCACCTTCCTGTGTGCCCGGCTTCCCGCTCTCTGGGCCTGGTGCTGCCCCAGAGCAGGTCTCTGCGCCCCGCCTTCTCTGTGGCCGTGCCCGCCTGGAGCCTGGCGCTCCGGTTCGCGGCCTCCACTCTCCCTCCACCCCCGCGGTGTCTCCAGGGTGCTCTGTCAAACCCCGCTGTCCCGCCCTCGGCCGTCGCAGCATTTGCCCTCTCCTCTCTGGAGCGCAAGGAGCCCTGGTTACGTGTGGCAGCGGCCAGGGTCGTCTTGGGCTCGGGTCTCAGGCCATCTGCTGGCCAGCGGCGGAGCCCCGGGCTGCTGAGTAAGCTCTTGAACCTTGCTTTCCTTCCCTGCATCAGGGAATCACGGGTGACTCCTCTCACACGCTGTCGGGGAGGCCCAGGACATGCCGTGTGAGCGCGGGTCACTGGCTCCGGGCAGACACACGCGCGCGACAGTGAGCTCCGCAGACCCTGAGAGCCCGGCACCCTCTCCCCAGGTAACCTGAGCTCCCCAAGGGCAAGGCGCGCACTGTCTAGGGCTCCTATGTGCGCAGCAGTACGCCCGGCCCGGGAGCTGGGCTGCACGAAGGCTTGTTGAATGCAGGCGTCAGAAACACAGCCAAACAAGACACAACCCCGGCTCTTCTTTTGCTGTAAAGTGAGGTAAGTTTGCTACACTCTGGGGCTTCCTGGAGCCGCTGCCCTGTGGACTTCCCTAACGAGCGTGAACATTTGGAAACCGCGTGCAGTAGAATAGGCCCACTATGTCGCCATCGGCCTGGAATTCGGAAAATGACAAGCAGAATTAAAGAACAGTATTAGAATTATTTATTCCTTCTGTGCTCCTTTATTGCACTCATTTTGGGGGAAATTATCTATTCTTCTTCAACAAGAAGATTACATTACATATTCATGTAGAAGGAATTTTACCAATCTGCAGAAACTTTCCTCAGATCTCGCCACATGCTGCATGTCAGGCGGTGTCTCATCTGGGGAGAGAAAAACAACGGGGCCGCTGCGATTTACAGCAGACGAGCTGTTCTGGGCACCTCGGTGAGGAGGGACGGCGAAGGCCACTGGTAAAATATAGAGTCTTGCTGCTCACAACAGCGCTCCGCAGATATATGGACTCATTTGTCTGGAGTAATAAGGGGACCGGGCAGGTTTCACTTATCTTAATTTTGCCCGTAATGAATGCACCAGATGAGATTTGCTGTGATATGTGGCTGCTCTCATTAACAGCGGGATAATTGCCCTCTCGGAGTGGACTGACTTCACGTTGCGGCCCCGAACTTGATCCTGAAATTGTCTGGAACCCTTTGGAAGCTGGGGCGCAGCGCTGTGGACAGAGGGGAGACCCTGGGTTCCAGGCGGAGAAAGCAGTGTTCACGAGCAAGGAGGGTTTTGGGGAGGCCCAGCCAGCCAGGGTTTTGGGGAGGCTCCTCAAGCGCTGCCTCCGCTGCCTGGGGTTCCATGTGGGAGAGCAGGGCCAGGCCGGGTGGGGAGAAACAGAACCGGCCAAAGCCTCCACTGTTCTTGTAGAGCCCGTGAGGTGAGACGGTTCCACACTTTTACTTCCTCTCTCTCTCTCTCCCTTTCTCTCTCTCTCTCTCTTTATCTATCTATCAATCTATCTATCATCTATCTATCTCTTTTTGGCAGTCCCGGGTACTGAACCCAGGTCTTTCTCACTGAACTACATCCCCAGCCTTTTTTCATTTTTTATTTTTGAGACAGGAGCTCACCAGGTGGCCCAGATTGGGCTGGAACTTTCCCTCCTCCTGCCTCAGCCTCCCAGAGTGCTGGGATTACAGGCAGGCATCACCAGGCCTGGCTCACACTTTCAAAGAGTTAGAAAAAGTCAAAAGAAGAGTGTTATTTCGTGACACAGGAAAACCCGACATGAGATCTGATAGAACACGGACCCATCTCGCTCATCAGCTTCCGAGTTGCCTGCGGCTGTTTTTGTCCTCTGAGGCAGAACCCAGCCACTGAAGCAGAGACCGAAGGCCACAAAGCCTAAATGTTTCCCGTCTCACGGGGACAGAAAATGCTGCTGCAGAGAGAAGCGGTATAAGCCTCAGAGTCCGCAGCCAGATGTGGTGGGGCACACCTGTAATCTCAGCACTTGGGAGGCTGAGGCAGGAGGACTGCAAGTTGGGCTACACAGGGTGTTTTAAAAAAACAACCAACCAGCCAACCAAACAAATGTAAGCTGCAGTCTCTCCTAGGGTTAAGTCCCATGTCTTCTCGTCAATAGTTCTGTAACCTCAGTCTCGGGAACCCCATCCATTCGCATTTACTCATCCAGTCAACACTGCCGGAGCCCCTACTGCTTCCCAGAGACTGCGCAGCGTAGGGGCAGCGAGGCCTGTCTGTGAGGGTCAGTGGCACCCGTGATCACCTTGTCCTGAGGGTCATAGTGCCCAGCATACAGTAGCCGCTCAATTACTGCCTTTTCAAAGTCCTCTGAGAAGGGGGCTGGGGATTTAGTTCAGCGGCATGGCACCTGCCTGGCAAGCGCAAGGTTATGGGTTCGATTCCTGGTACCGGAAGAAAAACATAAACAAAAACAAAAGCAAAAAAGTCCTCTGAGAAAGCAGTAGGAGCGGAGCCAGGAAGGAGGAAGGGGCCAATGCTATCGGGGTCTGGCCACAGCTCAGCTGGTATTTAGGGTCCCAGAGTGGGCTGGGGCGTTGGGGTCGGGACAGGAGCGGAGAGGTCAGACATGCGCTCCTCTGTCAGCTGTCGCTGACGCTGCCCGAGTGCGTATGCAGGGCTGGGTTAGGGTGTTTGGACAAAAATCCTAGCAGACGGCAGGCCTCCCTGCCTCGGTCAGGCAGCTGGTGAGGGATGAACCTGGGCTATTGAGTCCTGGACACCTGATGTCCTCCCAGAGGCAGCGAAGGAGGTCTAGGTCCTATAGCTGTATCATCAGGGGTCTCGGGGGTCTCCACCTTAGGGCTTTCTTATTGATTGATTGATTGATTGATTGATCATGGTACCCGGGATTGAACTCAGAGTCTTCACACTGAGCTATAGCCCGTCCTTTTCTTGGTCAGTTGTCTGGGTGGAGGTTGAACTTGCGATGTACCTGCCTCAGCCTCCCAGAGTGCTGGACCCACAGCCGTGCACACTCAGGCCTGGCTTAGGCTTTCATTGTTATAGGTCCTTAAGAGGAAGAGATGGGGGGAATCTAGCTGTATTTTGGACACTGATGTGGCCACCCGGTAGCCTGGTGTTGCCCTGCGGAGTCCAGATTTGCACTTGGGGCTGCACGGCTGCTTTCTGTGCGCTGGCGAGCAAAGAGCTCGGGAGCGGACCTACCGGGAGAAAGACATGCTGACGTCCCGGAAGTCCCGGACGCAGGCTAAGGGCGCACGAAGGCTTCGCTGCAACTCTGAGTGCACAGGGACTGAGCTGTGCGGGGCCTTGGGGCCCCTCTCAGCGAAGCCACAGCCCCTGGATGTTCATTAGTTTGTGGTTTGCTCCTATTTTGTTAATGAATTTGCTCTGGCTTTGCGTTTTTTTGTTTTGTTTTGTTTTGTGTTTTTCTGGTACCTGGAATCGAACTCACGACCTTGCGCTTGCCAGGCAGGTGCTGTGCCACTGAGCTAAATCCCCAGCCCTTGGCTTCGTAATTGTACTAAAACTGTGCACGCGGAGGGCTTTAACCTGGTTATCTCTTTCCCACGTAAGCGGCGTTATGATCAGAGCCAGCTCTGCGGCCCTCCAGGTCATTCCCATGCGGTCCATCCTATTCCGTAACTTCAGGCTGCGCTGAATGGGACGCTCTGGGTTCTCCTGGTGTGCAGAAGGACGGCCGGAGCTGGAGCGAAGCAGGGGCTCCTCCTTGTCCCGCGTGGACGTACCGTGCTCCGTCGGTGACATCTGTCCATGCACAACAGTGTGGCTGGGAGGGGCTGGCGGAGCCCTCAACCGCTGAGTGACGTGGAGACGCTGCGTCTTTGCCGTGGGACTCAGGCCCTGCCCTTCTCTCCTCTCCCTGTGGGGTACTGTGCCATGGTCCCGGGAGCTGCCGGGCTCTTCTTCATCCAGACCAGCAGAGGTGAGGGAACATAGGTCCCAGCCACCCCATGCCGGTCTTAGAGAAGTATCCCTCTCACCTGTCTCCTAACTGGAGTGTGAGTGCCGTGAGGGTGGGACTCTGTCCAATTCATTCAGGAATTCTGCACCAGGGCAGGTTCCCCGGGGACCTCGGGTCTGGGATGTTTCCCACGGGCGCGGCCAGGGAGACGGGCTGCTGGGGGTGAGCGGGTGGAGCTGAGATTCTCCAAACCCAGGGTCCGCTCCCTGCCCAGCAGGAAGGGGCATCCTGGGGTCCACAGTGCCACCCTGAGGAGCCCGCAGCTCCAGAGCAGCCCGGCAGGAGGTGGGAAACGGTGCCTGTGAAGAGACTGCGAAGGAGCATTCAGGGGTTCACAGGCGCGCGGGGGTCCCCAAGAGACTAGCGCTGGTGTCCGCTGTTTTCTGGCTCCAGTCCGAGCGGGTGAGGGTGTGGGACAGCACGACCCAGAGTCAGAGAGGGGCGGTGGCTCGCCCTGAGGGGGGACAGTCACCCCCAGAGGAGCGGCCTGTCCCGGGCCCCCCCGCCATGCTCTGAGGAAGTGGGGGTGTGGCGGGGGCAAAGGGGGATTTCTTTCAGCCCCTGGGCTCAAGTGAGGGGAGTTTCACTCGATTTATGAAGTGACCTGCCATGGCTCCTGGAACTGTGACTGCAGCCTGCAACTTGAAAATTCCTAGGACAGCTGTCCAACAAGACGGGCGAGTGTGTCCCGTTTTATGGATCAGAGAATTGGAGATGCCAGCGGAGGAATTTACCTGGTTTGGATCACCCAGATAGCAAGGGAGAAGCCGGCGTCGGAGCTGCGTGAGTCCGAACTCCACGCCAGGCGCCCTTTCTTCTCCGGGTGAGGCTTCTGGTGAAGGGACAAGAGGGCCCCGCCCTGGGTGCCCTGCTTCTCCCGGGGCCGCCACGGCTTCCACTCTCCCATGCGACCTGCCGCATCCTGGGTGACTGGCGGTGGCCGTCCGGGTCACCCCTGATAAGCCAGCAATGGCCAGCAGCGGCGGGTGTCTGCAGCGACTCTCGTGGGCTCACACCTCGCCGCCTCCTGTGCCATGTGCGGGGAGCAGGAACAGAAGCGTCCCCAGGGCCAGGTCCGCCCCATCCACGCAGCCCAGAGGCCTCAGCCCTCTGCTCCCTGCTCCTGGGCCCAGGCTGCTGGGGGCGCGGGGCCACCCCGGCCTGGCTTGCACAGCTTGCCTGCCCTCTGAGGAGAACGGTCTCGAGCCTCTGGCTGAGCATTGGGAGGAGTCACCGCCCCTTCCTGCTGGCTCCGTTCCTGCACGTGTCCCACCCAGCACCACCACGCCTTCCCTGCTCGTCTGTGGGTTCTCCCCTCACTGGGGCAGGAGGGTGGTGCCCGGGGTCCTGGTCTTTCCCAAAGACTGCCAGCCTCCACCACTGCCCGTCACACCAACAAATGGCAGCAAAATGAGTGGCATCCGACATGCCCACCCCCCGCCCACAGGTTCTGTGGCTAGCGCTCCAACAGGCGTAGGGGATGCAGATGCCCACGGCCTTCGGGGGAGACTGTGCTGCCCTCCCGGGGGACCGGGAGACACGACGAGTCGCAGAGCACATGATGCACCAAAGCAACCAAGCCCCACGTGGCCCACATGCCACAGAGCGCTGTCCCAGACCCTGTGGCCGCCTGGCAGCTGGGGCGTCACTTCTGGCCCCGCCCGGCGTTTTGAGAAAGTTTTGTGCCACGGCCTGGGCAAGGCCAGCGCCCAGAGGCAGCTCCTACAATGTGCAGCTTCGCCAGGTCATAGAGTAAAAGCACAGGAAGGGGAACCACCGAGGTCTGCCGCGGCTTCCTGAGGCCACGGGACAAACCGCAGCGTCTGTCCTCGAAAGTCGCACACGTGGGATCTGGGGGCCGTCTGGACCAGCGCGGGCCGTTTTCAGGACCGTGGTCAGCGCACCCAGCTCTCCCTCGCAGTCACAGGACGAGGCCATGGGAGCAGGGGCTCTCCCCAAGACCCTCAGCTCCGAGCACCTAGCACCGTCCCATGGATGACCCCGGCAAGGCAGCGTCCTTTCTGCAGCTGCGAGGGTGCCCCGAACTGTCGGACTCGAGGCTGGCTGAGCCGCGCCCACCTGGGTGGCCCCTGGCACTGACCAACCACTGGGAGATTTGGGATCAGGACCCGGCCGCATGCCGTGGTGATCCCAGCCTGGGGCCCTGTTGCTGCACAGCCCACCCTCACTGGAGGATGGGGACACACGTGGAGGGGGTGCGCCTCGGTTCTGCCCATGGAGGGCAGCGCCTTTTCTGCTCCCCGCTGTCTGGGCTCTGCATGGCGGGGGCTGGGCCTCAGCCGTCTGGCCCATCCGAGGGGACTGAGTGTGGCCTCTACCATGGCCGCTGTGTGACGTGGGCTTCTCACAGCACAACTGTGCAAAGGGGAGGAGCTGGGCCTGGTGCACACCTGGCAAGTGCTCCACCCCAGCTCCCTCCTCAGCCCTTTCTATTTATCGTGAAATAGGGCTTCACTAAGTTGCTCAATCAGGCCTCAAACTTGTGATCCTCCTGCCTCAGCCTCCGGACTAGCTGAGATTACAGCATGTACCACCGGGACTGGTGGGAGGCTGGCTTGGAGAGGAAGCATCCCAGGAGGGAGCATCGGGCTGAGGTTGCCAGGAGCCCAGGTGGCCATGGCCAGGCCTGGGTGACGGAGTGCCAGCAGTCACACAGCGTCACTTGCCCAGCACAGCTGCCAGGGCCAGGCGGGGAAAGGAGGGACCAGGGCTGCACTGCCAGCTCCCTCGTGAGCGGCTTCTCGATGGGCACTGGCGAGAAGACAGAGGTGCGTGGGACGAGGTGGCCACGGTCACCGTGGCCTGGTGCGGCAGGGAGATGAGCTCTCCCCACTCCGCCCACTCGCAGCAGGGACACATGGGGAGACGGGGCCAGCAGGCGCTTTGCAAACATCTCATCCTCCGGGCTGGAGACGGGGCCAGGACGGGGCCGGGCTGTGGCAGGGCCAGGTCCTCAGTGCCGGCTCTCGAAGCCAGCACACCTCTCTCTCGGTGTCTGAGGCGCACGGAGCTTGTCTGATCTCTGCAAAGGAAATCTAGGTTCTAAGCATTCCTGCAACTCCACTCAACACTTATTAGACACCAGCTGTACGGCCAGCACCGCTCACGGTGACGGATCTGTGCCGATAAGAGACATGCTCACGAGGACGCGAGGACACTACGCTGCAAACAGTGTGCCTTGGGAAATGGTCACTATAGGTGCAAATCTGCTGGGAGCTGGGACGTTCTAGGGGAGGAGAGGCTGAGTGAAGGGGGCCGGGAGGTCTGCTGATGGTGTGCGGGTTAGAAGACTTTCCTGGGCAGGACGAGGTGGCACACACCTGTCACCCTTGTCATCCCAGCACCCAGGAGGCTGAGGCAGGAGGATCACTGCAAGTTCGAGGCCAGCCTGGGCTACATAGTGAGTTCAAGGCCAGCCCTAACTATATAGGGAGACTCCGTTTCAAAACAAAAAGAAACAGAAACCTTTTCATCTTGGCTTTGCCCGGTTGCATCTGAATAAAGAACCTTGCTCGTAGGCTATTTATGTTGCCAAACTTCTCTGAGCCTCCGTTTCCCCCTGCACCTGCCCATTCCAGAGGCATGAATTTGTTGTGCTGATGGCAGTTTCCCCATTTAGAGTCGGCAAATAGTGAGAAACAAGGCAGACACGCTCACGGCTCCGACGGGGCCTCTAATCTAGTAGGAGCTGCCCGGTGACGCGGCGGTCTTCCGCTCCTCGGACCTCAGCGACCTTATCTGCGAAGTGGAATGACAACCCTGCTCACCCGCGGAGGGCTGAGGTGTGGGTCGAGTGAGACTGTTTGGGAAATTTCACTGTGATCGTCAGGGCGCTCCGCTGTTACTCTGTTGATTGAAAACTAGCCTCAGGAAGGACCTCCTCTTTACACTCCCCCCAGCCCAGACTCCTCCGGTCACAGCCTCAAGGCGCCAGCATATGCCTCAGCCTGTGTGACACCGCTTCCCTGGGCTGGATGGGGACCCTGACTCGAGGCCCCTGTGTAATTGTGGGGTTCCCCTAAGGTCCAGGGCAGGCTGAACACTGGCGGAACATTGGGAGCCTGGGGTGTGCCCCTGTGCCTGGCACACTGCCCATGGGGTGGGTTTGGATGGCAGTAGACCAGTCCCATCCAGCCCGTACTACTGTGATTATTAACTACGACTCCTAAAATCTATCGAGTTATCATTATTGTTATTATTATGAAACTCAATCCCATTTTCATGTCATAAAGATAAACCAAATCTCATTTCAATTAGTTACAGCGGGAGGGAATGAACTTTAAACAGACATTTAATTTCTGAAAAAAAATTAGGAAGTTCTTCATGGAAATGTTATGGCATTTTGAAACAGATTAATAGTTCAGTGTGAACACATCCACCCCGCAGCTAGACAATGGGCGGATGTGGCGGACGCCCGGCTTACACGAGCAAAACCAGGAGACGCCACCGGTTGGGGCCTAATCAAATCCGACCCATTCCACGGCTCTTTAGTGCTGTGATTTCTTCACTGAATTATGACGGGTGTGTTTTATTTATTAGGAGAAAGTAGTTGACTTCTGGGATGATAATAACATTCCACAAAATCTTCCCTGCACTGGTTGCAAGGGGGAGACTTTGAAAGTCTCCCCCGAAATGTTACAGTCTGGGATGTTGGCCTGGAGCAGCGGGCCCCGAGGCCCCTGGAGCCGTATGATCTTTTTTCTTTTTTATTAACATTCATATCCAAGAGTGCACCCACTTTTCAGCAGCTGAACATGACAGGGGAAAAGGTTCCGGTGATGGATTCCCGCGTGTGTCTGTAAATTTCATGCCTGCGAGGCGGGATGAATAGCAGGGAGACCCAAGTCCTTTTGTTCCCGCACAAACAGCCACGGAGCGGGAGTGGTGGGGAGCCCGGCCGGCTGGCCAGGCCTGGGGGCGCGACTCGGGGGGCCGCAGTCAATCTCAGCCTCTTGCTGAGCCTCGTTATGGCCTTTGTTCCGCCAGGGACCTGGACAGAAACCACGAAATGAAAGTCAGCAGGACCCCGGATGCAGATGCGTTGCCATGGAGTTGCACCGGGGCCTGTGGGTGCGGCCTAGGCCAGCCTGCGTTTGTGAGCCTTCCGCCGGGTTCTTTGCCCCAGGCCCGAGGCTGTGGCTGAGGGTAAAGTGGGATTAAACCTCTCTGTCCCTGGACACCCCTTCCTGCACCGCCCAGTGACAGAGAGAGCAAACGTTCTCGGAGGGGCTGCGTGCAGCTGGGACAAAGTTAATCAGGCCTTGAGTTTTCATCGAACAGTTTTTAAAGGGGCTCAAAAAATGTCACATAGCCCAGTGTGGCGCACATGCTTTGTGGCTCTACTCCCTCGGCACCCTGCGGCCCGGAATGGTGACTCCTGTGCGAAAGCTGCCCGCACGAACTTCCAGAAGAATGAGAAAAATAAGCACACGCTGCACGCTCTTCCGGAAGGCCAAATGTATTCTTCTGCTTTGAGTGCTGAAAGTATCCTTGGTGGTTTTGAAATGCTGCTGGTGGTCGGTTTTTTATTAACTTGTGTGTTTAAAAACTCTTTCATTGAGGCATAACTGACGTAAAAAGCCACGTATTTAACACTTTCAGCTAGACGAGGCGGGGGGGCCCACTCGTCCTTGCGAAACCTCTGTTCAGGGCCATGAGCAAGCCCTCCCTCATGCCCTCCCCTTCTGGGAGCAGCGCCGTCGCACGCACGCACGCACGCACGCACGTACGCATGCGCGCGCGTAGGAATCCGGTCTCCCACTGAGCAGCTCCAGCCCCGCGAGGCAGGATGGGCGCTGCAGGCGCCAGGCTTGCACACTGGTTTTTAAAAATGTTCTTCACAAGATACAAAAGGTGGCACGCTTAGGTTCACGCTCACATTTTTTTAAAAAATAGTTTTTGCATTTTAATTTTCAAGTCAGAAAATTTCCCAAATCTGAAAACCTCCACCCCAGAGGAGGGGCTTTGGAGCCAGCACTCAGGGCTCTGACGTACAAGCGACTTCATCTTGGGCAACAAAATTATGATTTTGACACTTGCTTTTTCTCCTTTGTAAAATGAATATCAAAGCATCTCAAGAGAGATTGAAGCTAACATTGTTTATAAAAGCCAAAAGCCCTGAACAGTCTGAATGCCCATTAGCTGGTGATTGGATACATTGGTCTATCTAGGCAGTAGAATATTACTCAGCAATGGAAAAGAATGAACAATGGGTTACCTGGAGCGTGGGGGACCCTCAGAAGTACTCTGACATGTGCAGGAAGCCAGACACACAGACATATGTGGTGCCCTGTCCAGAAAAGGCACATGTGTGGAGGCAGAGCAGCTCAGTGTGTGCCTGGGGTGAGGGCGCTGTGCGGGCCGCTGTCAGTGGGCCAGCCGGGGCCACCGGGGGCGGGGAACTGCTGTGAACAGGATCAGGTGATGATTACTAAACTGCACACGTACTAAAAACAATGGCACTGAATTTAAAACAGACGACCTTCCGAGTATGTCAATTCTACCTTGGTAACGCTGTTTAAAAGAAAGGGACGGCTGCCCCGGCTCGGTGCAGTCTGTGCTCCAGGGAGAGAGCAGAACGGCGCAGCCCCTCTCACGGCCATGGCTGGAGCGGGTCTGTCCCTGAGCGAGGTGACGTGGAGTCCCATCACCAGAGCCTGGGAATAGCTGGGACCTTTGAGAGGGCTCTGGCCTTGTAAACGGATTAGTCCACCTATGCGGTGGCTGGAGCTACGGACTCACCGTAGAGCTGTTGATGTGGAAGCCAGTGTGGTTAGAGTTTTTCATCTGCGCCTCTCCACCTTGGGACTCAGCTTCCGGTCCTCTCGGGGCTACAGGACTGGGGATGGTCTCCATGGAGATCAGGATCCTGGGATGGTCTCTGTGGTGATATAGGATTCAGGGGTGGTCTCTGGGGAGATACAGGATCTGGGAATGGTCTCCATGGAGATCAGGATCCAGGAAAGTTCTCTGTGGAGATACAGGATTTAGGGGTGGTCTCCAGGGAGATGCAGGACATGGACTTTGCCCATGGAGACACAGGACGCAGGGACGTTCCCTGTAGCATGGTCCCCAGGACCGTGCTCAGCAGCCCCACGAGGGGGTGACTCAGGTGGTGTGTCCTGATCCCCCGCCTGGGAGATTCTGCGGAGGAGCAAGGACATCCTGCCTGGGGATCGGGAAGGGCTCCGTGGAGGAGGAGACGCGGGACGTGGGTGTGCGGGATGAGAAGGATGCAAGTTTTAGACCACAGCGGGCAGGGAAAGCCTGTGGCAGAAGGACTCAGGACAGGGCCCGCAGCCCAGCATGGGGTGAACCCCAGGGTGGGGCGGGGCCAACACATCCTGCAAGGTGCAGCCTCCCCGGGGCCCGGACAGAGCTGCTACCCTAACTGCCCCCGGGTGCAGAGAGACCGGGTGACCAGGGCACCTCCTCCTGCTCCTGGCCCAGCGGAGTGGGACACACAGCCGATGCTGCAGCCTGCACTTTTAACGGGCTCCCACGTGTGCTGGTCAGCGTGCCCTGCACTTGGGAGTCAGGTGGTCTGGGACTTCCTCCCCGCCAGCGTGACAGCTGGACCGGGTGGGAAACACACTGGTTTCGCTCCCTTACAAATGGTACCAGTGAAGTTTATTCCTGAGATTTAGAATTTGTGAAATGAAGTAAATGTCTGTGCATTTCTACAGCTCCTAGGATACTAGCAAGCCACCCACCAGGGCTAGGGTGTTCAACAGGAAGGCTACATTTGAAAGCTCTAATGTATTCCATTAGAGTACTTTCTAGCAGTCTTTTCTTTATGTAACAAGAGCTCTCAGAGCTGAGGACCTTGCTCTGTGCGGGACGTCGTGTTCAAATGCTTCTGTACGAGGTGAGAAAGCTGGTGCACAGGAAGCTGAACCACCGGCCCACTGCCCACTCTGTGGCAAAGCTGGGCTTTGAATTTAGGTCTAGGCACGGAAAGGTCTGTCTTCCTCGAGAGACTGAGGTGGGAGGCTTTCTGTAGGGTGAGTTCTGCTGAAGAGCTCGTGAGGAGTGGCTGCACGGAGGTCCAACCTGACCCTGCATGTCCTTGCTTTGCAAAGTTTTTATTTTCTTAAAACCCTACGTGAAATAGCTGAGAGAGAGAGAGGGAGGAAGGGAGGGAGGAAGGGAGAAAGAGAAAGCAAGGAAGCTAGATTAATGGGAATTACTGAGGTTTTTCTCAGTGTAGGGGAATCTGATCTTGGAGAGTGTGGACTAAGTCGGTCCTTGGGCTGAGTTTAAGCCCTGCAGAGGCTTCCTGCCCGTGGTCTCGGCCGCCCAGGAAGGTCTCTCTGCTTTCTTCTTGTTGTTCTGCAGGTGAAGTCTGCGGCCTCCACGGTCACACGCCTCCCGTGTGCTTGTTTAAGGCAAACAGTTTGGGTAGGGTAAGGAACATGTTCAGTGTACGCTGCTGCCTTTGTGACAGCTCCTATAAGCCCCAGAGCAAAAGTCCTGAAATTCATTTAGTGGGCATTCACTTGAAATTTTCTGAAGAACAGTTTCTCTGTAAATTATTAACTTTTTATTGCCACCTCTCCCAGATTCAATTAGATTAACATTTAGTGTCATTTCTCTAGCAGAGATAATCATCCTGACGATGCTTGGAAGACAGAACTTGCGTGCCATCTACCTTTTGGGCTGTGAATTTATCTTATTTATTTGGCAGGTATGTGAGGCTCGCCGGGCGGCGAGGCCGGCTTGGGGTGGGGTGGGGAGGCGGCGGATCCTTTGGTACTGGGCTGGTGGCATTTGGTTTTGTCTGCTGCAGGGCTCTCGGGAAGTGCTTGAAGCAGGCAGGCAGAGAGGATGGACTCCCTGAGCGCCTCCTAAACACAGCGGTTATTTTTAGCCAGCGAAGTTTAGCAGACCATGTCCCATGCTGTGGACAAGCGGCACAAACCAAGGGACAGCGGCCAGCTTTTGACGTGGCGGCCAAGGTGGGCGTAGGGACGCCCCGCAGGAGGGAAGCCGGGAGCTTCCCGGGGCCACACTACCCCCCCTTGCTAGGGCAGCAGCGACTTCAAACATGGTCTCATGAATACCAGCTCATTTGACCCCTGACCAGAGCAGGGCTCTAACTGGGCAGACAGAGAATCGGAGTAATTTGTATCATTTCAATTCGTTACTGGCTGCATAACAAGGAGGTCATGACTCTGCCACCATTACTGCCCATGGCAACCGGGCCGGACTGTTCGTCAGTTCCCAAATACTTTCACTTAATAAATATGAGCGCAGAGACAAGGCCCAATTGTCCAGGCACACAACAAAGTGAATTATCCACTTTGGGACGGAACGGGCGGAAGATGACATAACTTTGTCGGCAAGACCCTTTCAATCCTTATTTTTAAAGAGAGGAGCTGATAAACGGGCGAGCAGCGTCGGCTGAATGCGCGGTATTGATCCTGGGCCGTGCAAAGCGGGAGGGAGCGGGCGCATTTGTGTAAGAGCACTGTGGTCGTAGCTCTGAAAGACGGCAGTTTTCTTTCTCTGTTTGCTCTCTACAACCAAAATTCAAAAATCTTAAAATCAATGTTACCATTGTCGGGTCCAAACAGCACACCCTCCCGCAGACAATGCAAAGAATTTCAAAATATAGATCGCTCCTCGCTGCATACAGATCTGCTTGTAGGGAACATTGGGTTGTTTTCTTTCCAGAAAGAAAGGGCAGCTTGTTCCAGGGCAAAGACAATGCTGCATCCAGTTGCCCGCGAAACTTCATGAACCCAGTGCAATAATTCAAGCCTTTGATTTGAGAAATGTTGTGTGCGTCTCCTCCGCATCTGCAGGAACCTCCGCTCTCCCCTGATGCCAGCCAAGAGCTGCTAGCGAATCAATGTTTTCCACTCGAGGAAGAAAAAAAAGTTCAGCACGCACATAAGTTTTGCTATTTGGCTTTTGTTTTTTGAATTAAAATAAAGGTTTCCTTCTCCCATGTCACAATCTATTAGCCCGCCGGAGCCTGCTATCCCCGTCCCCTCCCGCCCACCCCCGCGTTCGCAGCAGACCTGACAGGCGGTGGGGACCAGCACGAGCGCTGCGCGGTGACTGTGTCACCTGCAATCAGCTCATGCCGGGGTGCAGATTAATCGTGACAGTAGGCAATATTTCCAACATTATTAGAAGAGAAACCTAATATTTTGGGACATCAGGGATCTCTGAGCTGTTGTCCATCAAACTGAGAACCTTCATTTCCCACTCCTTGGATGGATAACCTTAAATTTTAACCACTTAATGGGTGAAATCCTTCTTTAAGTACAAATAAATGAATTAAAGTTGGTGTGAAGGAGGGAGATACTCTGGAGTTGAAAGGCACCTCTTGGGGGTCATTCCCCACAGCCTGGGGACGGTGGACGCCCTTTCTGCAGCAAAGGAACCCACCCCAAGTGTTTGAGGAGTCTCTGAATATCTGTCCTAAGGATGCTCCCTTGTGAAATCTGTAAGATAGACGCGAGCAGAGCGAAAATTTGCTAGCCATGTCCCTTAACAACTCACAGGCAGGAAATTCAGGGTCTCACTTGAAGGCTACTTATTAAAATGCTGTGTTATATAAATACTGGTTAAAGGCAGGCGTGCCAATGAACATAATTAAATTTGACTGTGCTCAGCACAAAATTGGTGGCGTTTTAGATCTGGACGTAGCAACTCCAATGCACTTATTACCTTTGCCCGGCTTCCTTGGGTCTTCAAGGTCAGGACTACAAGCTGGGTGTTTCTTCTTCTGGTCTTCCAAACTCTGGTTTTTCTTCTGTGTAGTTGAAAGGAAACGCAGTCAATAACAAGGCAGACGTGTAGACCACGCATATTGTTCCCAGGTCCCAGCCCCTTTGACTGTGCTTTTGCTGAATTCCTAGTACATTCTGGGCTCTAGGAATTTGGAAACGTCTCAAGCGTTCTTACCGAGAACACACAGCTCCAGCATTTGGCATCTCTCAGACAGCACACATTTTGTACACGGAACCAGAGCGGTCAGAGATTGTGCTGGATTTGCCTTCCTGTTGGAGCCCTTGCCCTGCCCCGTCCCCCGAGAGTTGGTTCTCGACAAAATGGTGCGGGGTGGGTGCCGCCTGGAGCGGACGGGCGGGCCCGAAGGATTCAGCAGGTTTCCGTGTTTGAATAGCTTCCCGTTTTCAGACGCTACACTGTTCACGATCTCCGCCTGCTTCCTCCTCAGCCGCAGGGCAGGAGCCCACCTAGGGTCAGTCCTGCTTCAGGACTTGCTTTCCTTTGCAGACGCCGGCCACTCCAAGGTCTATCCATCATCATTGTAGCTTTGAAACTTGGTTCATTTGTCTTGTCCCCTTAGCTCTGTCACCCCGAGCTTCGAAGGTGGAGCCCTGACTTCTGCGTGTGGCTCCCAGGGCCACTCCCTGCTGGCGCCCTCTCCATCACCCCGCAGCCGTTTGATGTCCTGAGCGCCCGTGTCACACGCTGCCCGGCCACCCGACGGCTCCCGGCCCCCTTTCCAGCTTGTCATCTCTTCGCTGCGAGGAGCGTCTCGCCTCTCTTTGTCCTTTTAATTAGAAATAACTTCACTGTGTTTTCTTTTTGACTACAAAGTGGAATTTTGTCCAGGAAATTTTGGGAAGTGGAGAAAAGCACAGTGAAAAATGGAACCATTTCCGCAGCGGAACCCGAGTCCCTGGTTGGTGGGGTGCATCCTCCCCGCGTCTCCTCCCTTTCTTCTTATTTGTTTTCCTCTTCTCATATATTTTTGGGTGATTTCAGACAGCTTAGAAAATTATGGGCTCCTTGGGCATTTTTTCTTTTCATCACAAGCATTACCTTCAGCATTTTTCTTCAAAGATTATCTCCACATGCTATAAAATTCCGTTTTCTTCTATTGCCTCTGTAATTTTCCTTTCCATTTCCCCCTCACGGTCTCAGGCCTGCGTAAAATAACTCATGGTTTAATATAATGCATGTTCCCCATATCCTCTCTGGTCTGGCCTGCGTGGATGTACTCTGTTATGAAGTTTTAATCTTGTAATAAGATTGTAATCTTCTTTGCTTTTCCACACATGGCTGGCCCATTTTTTCTTTTTTTGTGACAGGGAAAATATAGCCTATTTTGAGACCTCATGCCTTACAAAACCTTATTCCTGGTGATTTGTCTGCCCAAGACTGTGGGGCATAATACCAAGACTACCCTTGGGAACTTCCCAATGAGGAAGGGAGCCGTGTCCATACGTCACCCGATGCCAGTTGTCAGTCTGTGAGGAACATGTTGGTTTTAGCCTTTCAAGAACCCAATTGTTCATTTATTCATTTATCCAGCAAAAATTTATGGAACATCTCTGTCCAATAGAAATGTAACGTGAGCCACAATCTTGAACTACATGTGTCATTTAAACTCTTCTAGTAGCCACATTAAAAAGCAGAGGGGGAGGCAAAATTAATTTCAATAATATATTTGTATTTAAGCTGATATATTGAAAATGCATATATATATATATACACACATATACATATTCAATGTAAAATTACTACTGAGGTTTTTTTTTTCCCAAGCTCTCTTCAAAATCTAGTGTCTATTTTACAGTCACAGCACAGATCTTGGCCTGGCCCCATGTCAAGTCTCTGATAACCACCTTTGGCCCTGGCCACCATACTGGACACCCCTGTTCCAGAAACTTCTGCTGGGCATTCAGTGAAGAACAAGGCAGATGCAGTCCTCAGTCCACAGAGCTCACGTCCTGGCAGGGAGAAGAGAATGATGCAAGGGGCTTTCGTACAACAAGCACAGTAAAGTCAAACAACAGCCAAAAGCCGGGCCAGGGAGAGTGCAGGTCCAGCCCTTGCTACCCCAGGCGCTTCTGAGGGGCAGAGGCGGACGTTCACGTCTCCCCCAGCTCGATCTCGCATGCACTGGATGAACGTGGGCGAGTCCTTAGCCTTCCTTTCCTGGATGCAAATCTGAATTCTCACTCCTCTCCTGACCCTGAGGAGCCTACATTAAAATCCAAACAAAAAGAACCTTCACTTAGTCACTCTGGCCTCCAGGATTTCTGATTCTAACGTGTGTCCCCGCTGCACGGTAAATAATGGGAGGCTTGTCTCATTTCTCTCCGTCTCCTCATCGCGGTCCCAGCAGAGGCCTTAAGGCCGTAATTTTGGAATGAGTGAAGGAACTGAAGAAGTGAACCAGGGGCAAATCACATCTTCAGACCGAAGTCTCTTGTCAGGATTAAGCTCACTTCCATTCCCGGGTCATGTGACATATTCTGCCTCCTTCCCTGCTTTCCTCCTCCCTTCTTTGCTGTCAGTTCACGGCTGTGTAGCTGAGACCCGAGTCTGTGTCCCAGGAATTGTGCAAGACCTCGGGTGTGCAGAGGGAAGGAGACAAGCCTGGCCACTTGGAGCCTTCTGGATGTGTTGCCCTCATTAATAGAAGCTCATTGTCACTGATGCCTTCTTCGTGCCGGGCCTGGGGTATTTTGTTATGCCTATCTTATTCTTCTTTCCTTCCTTCATTCCTTCATTTTTACTGATTTATTTAGAGACAGGGCCTCCCTGTGTAGTTTAGGCTGGTTGTGAACCCTCTATGTAGCTCAGGTTGTCCTCAAACTTGCCATGATCCTCCTGCCTCAGCCTCCCAAGTGCTGGGATTACAGGCATGAGCCGCCACACCTGACTCATATTTTACCCTTCAAAACCTTCAGTGGAATATTGCTTGGCTGGTATTATTTTATTCTCCTTTAAGAGATGAAGAAACTGAAGTTTAAAAAATTATGTCATTTGCTCACATCCTCACTGCTAGTAAGTGTCAGAGCTGGGATTCAAGCCCAGGTCGGAGCCTATGTTTTAAACCACTGTGATGAAAAGACCTCCCTAGACTTCAGATGACCTACCCCATATTATGCAAAATTAGATAAAGTGTCACCCTTGAAATGAATAACCTGCTGGATATTAATATTTAAAATAGTACAGCTACTGAGATCCATCTCCTTACTAAATTCCCTGAAGAACTTTTTGTTAGAACTCTTACTTTACACCTATTTCCAATATACACCTATTTGCATGTCATATTTACACTTACTCATTTGTGACACGGATGCTGATGCCCGTGCGGTCATACAGGAACGTAGGTGGAATCTAAGCCAGGCGGACGGCACTTCCAGCATCCTGAGTCCCAGGTCCGTGCAGCGTGGCCACATCTGACCTTTTCTGGGGTCAGTCTCACGCTTCCCACTGTCATAGCGGACTCTCGATCTGACCGCTAAAGACCCCCAAGTCATCACCCTGCAGGGCTCCTCCTGTCCCTGCCTGGGTCTGTCTCCCACCTCTCGCTCTCCAGAGCGAGGCTCCTCGGGGACAGGAGGCCGAGGCCGCCTGCTCTCCTCCCGGCTCCCTGTAACCCTCTGTCTCCCTGTGCGTCCTTCCTCTCAGCGCTGAGTTTTTATTTCCTACAAACGGTTGATTCCCCTCCTGGGTCTTGTGGCCTGCCTCCACTCAGGGGGACATTGGCGTCCTGTGCTCTGCAGAACCGTGTTCCGATATGCCTGCTGTCAAGCCACAAGAGACTGGGCAGAAATATCAAACAGTGTGAGGGTCACAACAGCGAGCTGGCCTTTGGAATATGTTTTTGAATGATTTAGCTCAAGCGCAACATTTGTAAAACTGCAACTTTCTTTTCCCGGCCAACTTCCCCTCCAACTTCCCTCTTTTTGTCAGATGTAGCAGAAGCTAATATTCACGGGACTCGGTACCAGACAGACCTGGGTTCAAGCTCAGTCTCCAGTGATGCTCTGGGGTCTCCTGCTGCTTGTGTTCCCCTTTCTGTACCTCAACAGCCTCATGTAGAAAATACGAATGAGGATACCTGTGCCATACGGACAACAATACCTGTGTCCTACAGACAGTAACACCCGTGTCCTGTGGATTGTGGATGAGAACGCCTGTGTCACACAGATGGGAGCACCTGTGTCCTGTGCGTAACACCTGTGTCACACGGCCAAAACTTGGCTCACTCTGAGTATTTTCACACCAGTATTTACTCTTCTGTGAAGATTAGTCACATTCTCAGGTCAAACAGGCTCAGAGGTCGTTTTCTCAGGTTAGCACTGTACAAGCGTTTTCTGGTGGATGTGGTCCATCCCGGCGCCATCCGCGTGTTTTAATGGCTGCGTGCTATTTCACTGTGTAGTAAGCCTCCACTCACTTACCTATTGGCTGACCATCAGACGCCTGCAGTGCTTTGGAGTTCTCTCCGTAGAAATGCGATTGTGGTGAGCATATCTGGATAGAAAAGTTTTCCACACTCCTGGCAACATCTTTGCTGTAGGTGCAACAGGAGGTAAAGGCCAAGGGCAAAACCTCTGCAGGTTTCGCCGCCTGTTGTGCCATTGTGTTGCACGTGGTTGTATAAATTTACACTCCTGTTAGTGTGAGTCTGTTTTACTGCATCTACCCAGGTCAAAGTCATCAAGGAAACAGTGACGGATAAAGGTTAAAGAGCCCGTGACACACGTCATGTCTTTCACGCTTCCTCAAAGAATGAGAGGCCCCTTCCCGCTGCGGCTGCCGGCCTCAGCCTGATGGTTGCCCGCTTCACGGTCACTCCCAGATAACGCAAGGGAATTGGAAGAGTCTTGTCAACGCTGATGTTGAGGATTCTGCCTCTGCTACCGCGTGGACAATTAGGGCCTTTATTTGGTAACGTCCGGCTAACTCGGGTAGAATTTTAAAAACCAGGGTGCAATTCATAAACCAGGATGACTGTGAGAATTCTAATTGCATTCTTAACCTGAGATGTCATGGACATTCCCTGCTTGGGAACAGAGTAGAGATTGTGACAGGCAGATTCAAGAGTGGCGGCTGCTTTTTTTCTGGAAGACGGTAACTTATTAAGTCCTGACATACGGGTTGGACAGAATGGGTTGGACAGAGTTTTGGTCTTCCACATGCTAGCTCCATAGCCTTGGACAGCTCTTACACCTTGCCGGACCTCTTATTTTCTCACCTATAAAATGGGACTAGTAGGAACTACCTCTGGAGGCTTTTTGAAAAATTGAGCTAATGCGTGTAAATGTGTTATATGCTTGAATTCCTGTAGCTTTTCTAAAAGCAACCGACAGAACTTTCAGTCTTTTTCCCCTGAAGCCCTGAAGCCATTTTTGTCTATACTGGGTGTTAGCTGATCTCTGGCTTTGAGATCAGAACGGTTGTAACTAGTCAAATGGTTAGTTGTCCAGACCTGTAAGATCCTTAGGCCCGTGGTCATCCACCAAAGGGAAGACACATGCGAAACCAGCAAGCCTGCTCTTAGACATGTGCTTGCACTATTTTAATAAAACAAAGCTCATTATAGGCTCACGTATTAAAGAAAGAAAATTCATAGCTTGGGAAACTTGGTCTCGTGGGCTTGGTGTTGGAGGCATGGGCGTGGGGGGGGAGGTAGCACTCTGCTTTGACTTCTTGGCACTTTTACTTAAAGTCCAAATGGGTATGTGACAAGCCCAACTGTGTCATTAGCTTTACATCAATGTGACCCGATACCTGAGAAAAACAATTTAAAGCAGGAAAGGTTTGTTTTGGCTCAGGGCTTCGGAGGCTTCGGTCCATGGTCTGCGTTGTTCCTGGGCCCGTGCCAAGGCAGAGACATCACGGCAGAAGGGTGTGTGGAGGAGGACTGCTCACCTCATGGCAGCCGGGACACAGAGAGATGATGAGAGAGTTGGGTGGTGTGTAAACCCCAACGATGCATTCCCCTCAACTGCCCCCCCTTCCCACCACTTCCTGACAGCACCATCAAGTTAGGGTCTCCTCACTGGATTAACCCGTTGATGACGTTAGACCCTCAGTGTCCCATCATGCCCAGCGCCCATCAGCTGGCCGCCAAGTCTTTGTCACAGGAGCCCGGGGGGGACATTTCAAATCCAGACCATAACACAGTCTCCAAGGTCCGCCTGCAGCAGCGCCAGCCTTCGCTTCATCCTCGCCAGCCTTCGCTTCATCCTCGCTTCACTCTTGCCCCATCTCTTTGATCAGAAAGCTTAGATCAAGGGCAGATGTCCGAGGTGGTAAGAGCACGGACGATGATAACACCCACTGCCCCCAAAGCAGCACTATCTTAGGGTTATTACGTGTGAACGAGGGGCCAGGTCTTGTGTGAAAGAGCTTTGTGTTTACAGCCAGGAAGAAGTCACTAACATTATTCCTGCTTCCCAGAGGAGGGGCCCGGGCCCTGGCCCATCCAAAGCCAACGTGTGCCAGCACTGGACTCTGTGCTCAGGTTTCATTGATTCGGAATCCCTGGGTGTCCTCAGATCTGACCAGGAATTACTATGAAAAGTCCAACTAATGGAGGAGATAGTTATGGAAATAGGGAGCAGGATGGAGCACCCGACAGAGTACACCAACCGCCCAGTACTTTGTAGGCAAAGGGACTCCCAGGGAGCACACCACCCGCTCTGCGGCCTCGTGAGGACTCAGAGGACTGTGCTGTTGGCCTTTGTTGTGGTTTGTCTTTCTTAGGCTGTAAATTGATAAGTTAGAATTGTGTATATTTAGGAAATACAAAGTGACGCCATGACTTAGAAATGCCATGTGGAATAATTAAATCAAGCCAGGCGACATACCCATCACTCCAAATACTTAATATTTTTTGGTGGTAAGAACATTTGAAATTTATCCTTTTACCAATTTTGGAAGGCACAAGACACTGTAATTGACTATATTCACCAGGTTTTCTTGTAGATCTTTAAAAAATGTGTCTCTCCTGTCTTACCGAGACTTTGTGCCATTTGACCAACTTCCTCCCATTTCTCCATCTCTGTCCTCATCCTCTCCCCGCTCTGTGGCTGTCGGCTTACTCCAGACCACACAGTATTCACCCTGCTGCGCTCGGCTTATTCCAAGTAACACAGCGTCCTCTGCGTTTATTCCAGTTTCCGTGACAGGATCCCTTTTCAGAGGCCGGTGAGTGCTCCGTGGTGACACGGACCACGTTTCCTTTATCCACCCGCCTGTGGGGGGCAGAGGTGGACCCCACACTCTGGCCGTTGTGAGCAGTGCTGTGGAGAACATGGGCTGTAGTCATCTCTTTTGCAAACTGGTTTCAAATCTTTTGGTTGAATTCTCACGAGCAGGATTGCTGGATCAAATTGGAATTGCATTTTTAGTTTGCGAGGCACTTCCAAACAGTATTCCATAATGGCTATACTAACTTACATTCCTACCACCAGTGAACAAGGTTTTCTGTTTATCATGAAAATTTCAATCATAGAGCAAAGTATGGAGAATATCATAACGAATTCCTGTCACTTTTACAATGACCTATGCTTTGCCATTCTGAGGGCTCCCTTTTTTTTGTTTTCTGTCTTTTTTTGAGACAGGGTCTCACTGCATAGTGCAGGATGGCCTTGAACTCAGCCTAGGCTGGCCTTGAATTCACAGTGATCCTCCTGCCTCAGCCTTCTGAGTACTTGAGATTACAGGCATGTGCTACCATGCCCAGCTCTGAGGGCTCCTGTTTTTTTTTGTGTTTTGTTTTTAACTAGTTTTCTTTTGGCTTTTAAGTGGGAAAAAAAAGAGACACTAGAAATACTCAGGAATTCTTTCCACATCAGTTACAGATTTAAGCAAAGAACTAGTAGAAAGACAGCCTAGCTCTGCTGCTGCCTGGTGGTGCACACTCCGTGATAATCCTCTCGGATGCCTGGGGAGGCTGAGGAGTCTCAGAAGTCTAGTGCCGCGTTCACATCTGTCTGTAAGTGACTTGTTTCTCTTTGGACCCAGCCATTTCCCACCCACAACCTCAGAGACACATTTTAACCAATCTCTTCAAACTAGGACCGCGGGAAGATGAAAGAAACCCCACTGGAATCCTTCCATTCGCTTTTTAGGAACAATGGTTCCCAAACATTTTTCCGCTCCAAATCCTATTATTTTTGTTAATAGCAACATTTTTATTATTTCACATTTGCTAAGCGCCAACAGGCAGGGAGGCACCGCGAAAGAACAAAGACAGTCTGTCCGCTGTGGGCGCCCCAGCCCCGTTCTCATGCCCCTCTGGCCCCTCCATGTCATGGGGGCCCGGTTGTGTCTTTGAAGCTAGCAGAGCCGCCCCGTAGGAGAGAATGGGGGTGACGGAGCCGAGCGTGTCACCCCCGGAGCCGGATGGAGCTCTGAGTCCGAGTCCCAAAGTGGCCACCTTGGAGGGCAGGGGAGGAGGGGGCGGAGGGGAGGACACCGGTGGGTTCCCCTTGGGCATCCGTCCGTCTCCAGACCTGGAAACTGGTGTGTGGAGGGCCAGGGAGGAGGCGGGCGAGGACCCGCGCTGAAATTGTCGATGCGGAGCCAGCTGGTGGCCTCTGCAGCTGGAGCCCACCGTGCAGAGGGGTTTGGCCCCAGAACGGCCCAGCGTTCTCCTTTCCTCCTCTGACTTGAGCATCCAGAGGGTCCCGAGTGGGGAAGGATGAGGGGATATTTTCGGGCATCCTGACTAAGGCAGGGGCACTGAAGCTAAATGTGAATTTCCCAGGTCTCTCTCTGCACTGGAAACGCACCCCACACGGGAGCATCAGGGAGGACCTGTTCTCTGGGAGCCTGCATCTGTGTGATAAAAAGTCAAAGTCTGAGTAGTACTTTGAAGGAAAAAAAGGGTTAGAATGAATGACTTTTCCTATGTAGAGTCTATTTTTTGGTAGAAGCACATTTTAGGTGATTTTAATGTATAAATGAGCTACAAAAACCTTGAGATTTGTTTGTGTTTTCTACAGTTAAAAGAAAGTAAGCTCCTTAAATTTATAAAAGTAAATCTCCGACTATTGAGCAAAAATGTAGGGAATGTGTAAAAGCCCCAAAGACCTAATCACTTGTGTTTCTACCTCTCTAAGTAACCACACCACCATCTTGTGTTAATTTTCTTCCAGTCTTTCTTTCTGTAAATCAATAATCGTGTCTTATAATGTAGTTATTCATTTCCTTGTCACTGTAACTCCACTTACCAAGCATGAAAGAAATAATACATACTTTAGGCCAAGTTAAAAAAAAGTATGCGAGAATTTATGGGATCAACTCTAAGTTTAAAATGTCAGTGGCGAGATTGTAAGGTCCATTGTCCCAAGACATGTTATAATTTCCTTTAATCAGCAACAATGGCTCCAACATGTGACCTAAAACTGTAGCATTTGCTTACAAAAAGCAAACAGAGGGGACAAAGGGAAGCTGTGTGTCCTCGCCGGCAGTAAGAAGCCCTGTGTTGCTTAGCATTTACAGTTGTCAAAGATAGAAATTAAAAGTACAAAAGTTGAAGCCACGCCGACCACAGCAAGACCCCTAGACGTGAGTCAGGCACAAAAAATGCTCAAACTCATTTAAAAAGCTCTTTGTCATGGTCCAAAATAACAACATTTTTCGTGTTTTCCTTTGACTTCACATCCCGCTATTGCAAGTACGTGGCTAATTATTATCTGAATGATAGCTATTATTCGTGGGTTCTGCTGCCTCTGACCGGAAGTGATCCAGATATGGCCACAAACACATCAGACCCGGCAGCGGAGTCAGAAGAATAAGACAGCTCTGTTTGAAGGGTTAATGGTATTTCCACTCCTCCTCAGGTCCCAGTGCGGACAATGGCCCCAGTGTAGTCTCTCCCAGCCAGCTGTGCGGAACAGTAAAGATTTGGGGATCCCTGTAGGCAGGAGGAAAATTAAGCCTTTGTAGCCCTTTTAGTCAGCGCTCTACCCAACACCCATGCGTAAGAGCCGGAGTCTCGGAGCCGCAGCGGCCTAGGGAAAGTTTGCGCAGATAAGCAGGGTCATTCTAAATTCCGTGCCCACTGAGCCCTGAGTCACACAAAGCGCCGCTGCCGCCCCTCCAGCAGCCGTGCACGGGAATCCTCTCACCGGCTCTGCCCACGGCAGCCTGTGGGTCTCGTGGACTATTTTTGAATAAAGGATGGATGAGAAAGAACCAGCTGAGGAGTTAGCGACACCCTCGTCACGTTGAGTGCGAGCATAGCTGCTGTTCTCCGTCTCCGAAAAGCAGGGTGATGCGTGGAAGAGGCGGAGCTCTGATACCCACAGGCGGGGCCGAAGCGCAAAGCCGGGGTTGAAATGGGGGCCGCCCGTTACACCGGGTGGCCGGGAGGAGCGTCCCGTGCGCGGGTCCCCTCTGTGTGGACCGACACCCGCTCTCCTAACGCAGCGGGCTGGGCGGCAGGGAGCGGAAACCAGAGCCCGGGCAGCGCTCAGAGCTGGGGTTCTCCTCCATCATAACAATCGTTCTGAAGAAAGATTAAAAAACCCCAGCGCCCCTCTCATCTCACCTATGACTGTTGGGACAGGGGCAATGACAGCAGTGACCTTTGCTGGTGCCCGATGGGTCCACGGACTGTGCCGGCCCCCCAGTCACTCTGCACCATGGGTCAGAAATCCCAGTCTGTGGCCCTGGCACCCTCCGACCTCAGCACCCCGACTCTGCTCCCTCCTCGCCCTCCATCCGCCCTGCCCTCTGCCTGGGCGCCATTCCCAAACACCTGGACACATCTGGGTCTCTGCCCGAGCTTCGGCTCATCGCGCAGGCTCCTCTGGCAGCCGCGAGTCAGGCGCGCCCTCATCTCTCTGCCCCTACCCCACTTCCTTCTTCATGGCGCCGGTCACCACAGCCCTGCACATCCTCTAGCGTAGCTCCTCCCCTGTTAGAGTGCAAGCTCTGTCTCCCGCTCTCCCCGCAGATTTATCCCCAGGCCAGGAACAGTGCCTGGCAGGTGCCTGAGGCTCCTCGTGTTTGTGGAATGCATGGAGGACAGCAGGAGCATCCTCAGACTGGTTTCCCCATTGGCTGTATCGTCTCCGCACCGCGGTAGAGCCCAGGTTAGGAACGGGATCTTCCGAACCTGAGTGGCGGGGAGGAGCAGCTGTGGGGCTCCAGGGCGGGCGGACTCAGGGTTCAGAGTCCCTGAGGCCGGCTGATAGGCAGTCTTCCCTGAGTCTCTGCGGATGCTTCTGCTCCCGCGGGAGCGCGTCATGCTGCCCTAGTGGTGAACTGGCCGGGCATCTGGGTCAGGTCTATGGCATCAGCACTGTCCCCTCGTAGGCTCCTATGGGACCTGCAGGTACCCAGGTGCCCGGTCCTCTCTGCCCTGTGCACGTGAGCCTGGCGGGGGGAGGCGTCGTCTCTGTCGCTGGCGGTGGGCACCTGGTCCTCGGGATTCTCCCCTCTCTGTCTTGCTGCTGCACCTGTGCACCCGGCCCCCGATTTCAGGGAGGCTCCTTCACCAAGGCTTGATTTTTAGCTCGTCTCGCAGGGTCCGTTTCTGTCCCGAGACCCAGGAGCTCGGTCAAGGCCTTGGTGGGTGAGCTCTTCTGTCTGGCCATCTGTGCTCAGGAACTTCACTAATGGTGTATTTCACCACGTCCCCGGCGCGCTGACAGCTTAAATAGGGAGCAGATCGCTGCCCCCACTGAGCCCTGCTTTTCTCTCCTTTTAATCACATTTTAAATTTTCTCCTTTTTTTGAAGTAAGAATTTGCACCTCCTCCGAATGTTTCTGGCAAATTTCCCAGGCTCTGAGAAATTAATTTTGGCCATTACCCTAGCAGGAAAGGGAACTATCTTTCACTTTATAGTCATAATCTCTGTTTTTTTCTTGTATCTAAATCCTATTAAGGCTACTGGCCCACTTCTACTTTTGTTTTAATAACAGTAACTAACATTTGTGTAATGCTTTACAGCCTCAGAAGTCTTTTCAGGTCTGCCATTTCATCTGAGCCTCACAACTCCAGGCGGACCGCAGGGCAGGTGCACCATTCCGACCTCCAAGACCAGAAAGAGCAGCCACACCCCCGAGGCCCGCGGCTCGCCTGGCTCACACAGCTTCTCCGGAAGAGGGCCTCGGACTCGGACCCAGTCCCTTATCCCTTTGCTTCCCCCTGTCTCGCACCAGGTCCCCTAGCTGAGCTCTACCCAGGCAGGTTTCAAATAACTGGCTTCAAAAGTCAGCTCGCATATTGTAATCTTTTGAGGTTTCTCTCTCGTAGGCCATGCTGAAATCTATCTGCGTTAGCCAGGATCTCCTGAAACACAGGACCAAGACGAGAGACAGAGGTTTGCTACTCAGGCCTCAAGCTGGGGGCCAGGACAGCTGGTGCTGTTTGGTCCAGACCCGCAAGCCCGAGAGCCAGAACAGCTGGTGACGGACACTCGATGTCCCGACTTCAGGAGCGGGCTTGGATTTGTCCCGCCTTTGCTCCCGTGCTCCACAGGGCCCCTGAGGCAGCGACAATGCCTACCACGCGGGCGGGGGTGAGGGCCGTCCTCGGTCTGCCCAGGCCTCTCGGGAGGCACCCATGGTACACCCAGGAGTGGTGCTTATTGACCAACGCAGGAGATCAATCCCACCGCTTCTCAGAGCCACGGCCCCTAGTCGTTCTGGTCTTGGCACGCACATTGCTACCCTGCCCCTGGCAGCTGCCTGGCTCTTCAGATGGGACCAGGTGCCCCTGCTAAGAGGCCTGGGGACCCCCGTACAGCCCGACCGCCGTGAAACGGCCTGTGGGAGCCCAGCGCTGGACCCCGCGGTGCACGGCCGGGACCTGCCCTCTGTGTCCACCGTGAGCCCCACAGCTGCCGCCGTGCCGGACGCACAGCAGGTGCCCAGCAGGTGCTTCTGGAGCGAGCAAACGGCGAGCCCCAGGGCTGGGTTCCCCTGTGCCCGATCGGAGGAGTCCGGGGACCCCAGGACGTCCTGTCTCGGGCTCGGGGGCGCCGCTACCCAGCCGCAGACACGGCCCCGAGGCCCCTCCGTGCGGACCGCTGGACGCGGGGG
>NW_004955423.1:26741441-26772965 GCF_000276665.1 Chinchilla lanigera
CGCGGCCCCGCGGGGGCTCCGGTGGGCACAGCCTGGCCCTCGCCGGGTCCTCGGAGGGCGAGGGGAGCAGGCCCGCGGGAAGACAGGCGGCGTCGCGGCGCGGGCAGAGGCTGTGCTCCCGGGGGCCGCCGGCTTGTTTGTCTCAGACGTCTTCTGCCTCCGAGTGGCAGTGCCAAGGGGTGGCCACGCGTCGGGGACCCGCCCGAGCGCGTTCTGCGGGCCTGAGCCAGCTTCGCGGCCCGCCGGTGTGGAGGGGCAGATCCCGAGGCCCGCTGGGGACCCTCGAGTGGGCGCCTTCGCCCCTGTCCGCGCAGGGCAGCGTGAGAGCCGCCGCGCGCTGCCCGTTCGGTGCCCGGCCGCACTGACCAGCGCGCCGGCCGGGGCACAGCCGCCTTCCGCCCGCGTTTCTAAGGCGGGAGAGGGGCCCCGCAAAGAGCAGGCGACGGCTTCCGGCGCTCCGCCGCCCGCAGAGCTCGGCGGGTTTGAGTGATACTTTGTGTCGGGCACAACGCACCGCAAGGGCAGGGCGGCTTCTCTGCCTCCAGAAATCCGTCCCTCAGGGTCAATCCCTGCGGGCCTCGCCGGGAGTTTTCTGTCTCCCCGAAGCCGGTCTGTCAATACCCCACCGTTAGTCCGGTAAAGGGGTTACTCGGAACTCGACTCCACGTTCTGTCTGAGCAATAAAGACAAGTGATTAAAAATATTGAGTTAGGAGCTAAGACACAGCGGGTACTGGGATGCTGTCCTAGCTACAGTCTTGAAAAATAATTTGCTCACTATTAAAATACAGTTTGGTTGTGGACTTTGCTTTTCTTTTGGAGTTGGTGGTCTGGGCTTTGCCAAACGCCAGCCCGGTCTGTAGAGGTGGGTGGGCCCCCTCCCCTCCGCCATCCCCATGTTCAGGTTGGGGGGACAGCCAGCTGCAGGCGCCTTCGCGCATGCAGGACCGGCGGGTGACAGGTGGGAGCGCTGAGCGGGAGCACCACGTGGCTCCTACAGGGGAAGCAGAAACAGGAAATCTCCAGGTCTACATCCCTTTCCGTCACTCGGCTGGAAGTGGGGTGACCTAATCTGCTCCCCACTGCCCAGGACTGCGGTCTTTCCGAAGCCAGGGGGCCGAGTGCGACCTCACTACACACACGGGTTTAAACGGGACACTTGTGTCATCAGAGCTGAGACTCACAGCCTCCGCGGCTCCTGTCTGCGTCCCCTGTCACACGCACCGTGCGCCTCTCTGTGTAGCAGCCTCTATGAGTGATTAACTATTGCACCGAGGGTAAATGCCCCGTGGCGTCTATTTGTTAATGAATCCATCAGTTAGCAGTACTGGGGAGTTGAACCCAAGGCCTCTGCACTGAGCTACGTCCCCAACTGTCTTTAATTTTTAAAATCTTAAAACAGGGTCTTTCTTGGGTCACTAAGTTGCCTAGGCTGGGCTCCAATTTGCGATCCTCCTGCCTCAGCCTCCCAGAGTGCTGGGACTACAGGTGATCACCACCACGCCTGCTGCTCTTCTCTTATTTTGCTGCTGAATTCTCAGCACCCAAACAGTTCCCAGCACACAGAGGACACAGCAAATGCTTGCTAAATGGACCGAGGAGAGACAGCGGTGAGGGCTGACCATGCAAGGACGCGGGGAGGTACCCAGTGGGACGGTGCAGCTCCAGTGCTGGCTCGGCGTAGGTGAGGCAAGCAGGGTCCGCTGTCACCTGGCCACAGCACCTCTGGGGTGCTGCTGCTGTGGGCCACAGGGCTCTTGCAGACTTCATAACTTAGCACACACCCTGGGACACTTGCGGCTCCACTCTGCGATGGTTAAAGGCTGCCAGGCCCCAAGGAGGGTCCCACTGGGAAAGGCAGGGCCCAGGGTTCCGTGGTCAAGGTCGCCAGCAGCTGCCAGCTGAGGTGGCAGTGACCATGTGGCTCCTTAGCACGCAGTGGAGGCCAGCACTGCTTTGAGTGAGGAGATGAATGCGTGTCAAAATAAGCAAATCCAGCCTGGATGTGATGCATGCTTGTCGTCTGGGCATTCAGGAGGCTGAAGCAGGAGGGTCACTGTGAGTTCAAGGTTAGCCTGGACTGCCCAGTGAGACCCGGTCCCTGAAACAAGCAAACGAGAAAGAACATCAAGTGTACAGACGATCACTGCGAAATGAGACGTAACAACGTGATCCTCTGGAAACCCACTTCACTGACAGGTGACAGAGCCGGGCAGTGCGCTTTCCTGCACAGATGTTGTGCGTTGGGTTTGATGAGCCCCAAGCACCAGGCCTCCCCGTGCCCCAGAGACGGGCAATGCCACCCTGGGGCGTGAGCCACTTCTCAAACTGCGCGGCTTGTTGGAGCCCACACTCCGGTGCTGTGTCCCAGGCCTTGCGGTACAGATGACTCCATGTCACTTCCGCTGAGGACTGAAACTCTAAGGGCCGGGAAACAGCGTTTCATTCCGAGTGACGGCCGCGGGGAGACGGGCTCTTAGCAACGCTCAGAAACAGCACAGCACGCGTGGAGGCAGAACCGGCCGTCACTTTTGCTAGGCAGGAAGCCCTGTGGCTGAGAGGCTGGATCTGGCTCAGAGTCCCACCTGCTCCACCCAATGGGCCGAGTGGCCCGAAGTCAGCCGTTCGACCTTTCTGGTTTCGGGTTTCTCCTCTGCGGAACAGAGATTAGAAACAGCAGTCGTCCAGGAGGGTGAAACAGTTGGTCGAGGATGTGTTTGGCACCGTGGCTGGCACACGGTGAGCCGTCCACAACACGCCACGGACATCCACTCGTGGGGTGAAGAGCAGCCTCATCAAGGGATTGTCCCTTCGGGCTGGCTTGAGGACAGTGAGATTGGCACCACAGAGCCGCGAGAAGTGGGGCCTGAGGCGGCCACTCTGTGAGGACAGATGTCCTCCACGCTGCACTGTGTGGTCCAGGTCCTGGAACAAGGACACGGAACCACAGGACTGGGGGCGTGCCGATGCCGCCTCCACAAGATGCGGTGCTGAGCACTCCTTCTGTTAACGGAAGTTTGGCTTCTGTAGACCAGAGCCGAGTTGGCAGGGCGTAGAGCGGAGTGTGTGCTTTCTTTGCCACCGGCAGACTTGGTTGTTTTTGTTCTGATGTTGAGATGCTGGTGAGAGCTCTTCCCCTGGCCTGCACCCCAACCCAGAAGAGGCCAGCAAAGAGGGAAGAGGCGGCCGGTGTAAGCCTCTCACCGCAAACTGATTCTTACAAAGCAACGAGTGGCACCTCAAAGGGGCTTGAGTCTGTCTTGTACAGGGTCATTGCAATTGCTAAGCTAGTGGAGAACTCTCTTGCCATTTATTGTATACAGTTATACTACACTATCCCATACTATAATGACTTACAGTGCTCCGTATTTTCTTTTTTGTTTTTTGGGTTTTTTTTTTTTTTTTTGTTACCAAGAATCAAACTCAGGACCTTGTGCTTGCCAGACAGGTTCTTATACCACCAAGCTATATCCCTAACCCTCAACCCTCGGTATTTTCAAGATGTCCACTCGTTAATAATGCTTCAGGTACTGTTATTTTCTTTAGTTGCAATTCTTTTTCCTGCAGAATGTTCAGGGAATTTACCTGTATGTAGAAAAGACGTGAAAATACAATGATGGAAAAATAAGTTAGTTACTCTTCGGTTTTGAAGAACTATGTTATTTCTTCTTTAACTTAAAATAGAGCTCAGGAATGTTGAACTCCATTTTCTAAAAGCTGTAGTGAGCAGAAAGCAATGCTTCATGTTCTATAACGTGGTCCACCTCTCCTGGACAGTTATCACGCATAAATACTCAGACCACTCACTGCCTCTTCTCCAGGCTCGCATTTGCGGGTGAAAATATGGTAAGAGAAGGGTGCGGCCCCAGTGAGCTGTTAGGTCCCCACTATGTTATCTGTTGATTTCTCCTTTTCTTTGGAGTGTTTGGAAATTAAGTTTTTAGAACAGACTTTCAATAATAATACAGAAATAGAAAAATCCAGACATAGGCAAAGCGGGAGATAGAAGAGCTTTTGTGCATTGTGGCTGGAGGTTTCAAGCAAAACTGAGCATCAAAATATTAGAGCGCACGAACAGAACCCCATTGTCGCTAAAACTAATTAGTGTTCTGCTGTTTAATGCAAACGCCTACATGCTGTCTTGACCTTTTTACACGTCGAGGCTAAGGTTGCGCCATAAAACAGAGGGGGCCCGGGATGCCTCCGGATAGCCTCGGAGGCCTCTGCTTTAAGTAGTTCAATTGATTGTAACAATGCAGGCTGTGTGAGGACTTATTTAAAGGTGCTGTTTATTAGATCTTGATTACAAGGAGCCAGTGAATTAAAGTAATGTCATGCTAGGGAACAGTTTCCAGGGCAGAATGACTGTCATTTCTTTTTAATGTGATCCTGCATGGTTTAAAACACACTTACCAGAGAATGCATGACTTTCAAAGTGAGCTCTGGGTAAACCCCCCCGGGGGCAGGATGGGGAGCTGAGAGCCTCCGAAGAAGCAGGCAGAGAGAATCCAGATCTCCGCGCCGTGAAGATGGCTCGGCAGGGAGTCGCGGCAGACACAAGGGCCTTTCATCCGGAGCCCTGGGAGCCTGGGAGTGGACAGAGCACCCCTGCCAGGCCGATGTGCTCTGCTGGCTTAGCAATGTCCCTTTCTTCTGTTTTTGCCACGGGGTTGACTCCGAGTGATTTCAAAGGAGCAGAAGAGATGAGGCAGCTTCCTCAGCTCCTCACGGTGACCGCCAAGGTTCAGGAGCCCACGAGAAGCCGGCTCAGCACCCAGGCCTGGCCTTGGAGAGAGAGAGGCTGGGCTGGGCCCACTTTGTATTTGGCTGGGGTGCGACCTGGGCAAGCTCCCTCAGCTCCAAAACCTCTGCTTCTGCAGCGGTGAGGTGTGGATGCCAACAGACCTGGCTCCAGGGTTTGAGGGAAGACTTCTGTCCAATGCAGCATGCACAAGACTCCGTGTGTGACGCTCGGCAGGGGTGTGCCCTCCACACTCACTAGTGAGGGCGGCGCTGCAGCACTGCCTGCTTCTCCCCCCGCCAGCAGTCTCTCTGAGTGTGTGACCCACTGGCAGCCCCGGACTCACCACCTTGGCATTGTGCACACATCCCAAGCATGCCGAGTGCACGACGTGGGTTACAGGTGCGCCAGGCTCCCTGGACGCTGAGTGGGCTGAAGACAAAGTCATGTGCCCAACACAGTGTTTCCACACGTGGTCCTTGGGGTGGGTCCTGGTTCAAGGGGATCCGCAGAGCAATGTATACCAAAGTGAACTCTGAAAAACACCAGTCCCACATAATGTTTCTTGAAAGGACTCGGTTGAGGGAGTTTGGGGATGGTGCTGATTCTGCTTCCCTCTATGACTCAAAGTGCCGCAGCATGCTAAGGATCAGAACGCACGTAAAGTTTAACTTTACTCACTCCCTGTTTCTAAGCTTTCGCACCAGGATCCTTATTTCCTGTTCCATGTGCTACGCTCGGCACCCGCTGTCATCTCAAGTGAGGAACACGGGCTTCACTCTAAATGAGAACTGCTCAGAGCTGTGCAGAGTGGTGGTGGGATGTCCCTAGCCACGGCCAGAACACACGAGTTTCACATGAGCTCTTTGGAAACAGGGGCAGTGCCAGTGATTGCCAGGCAGACAGCCCAGGAGTCATCGCCCACCCCTCCCCCTCCCCCTCGCCACGCAGCTCGCCCAGAGCCATCAGGTCCTCTTGGTGATGGCTTTGGCCCCGTCTCTCTCCTCAGGGCAACACTCTGCTGGATGCTCTGCAGCCATTCGTGTCTCTTCCTCTGCTGCTATGAACTTCACATGGTTCTGCAAACAGATGACTTCGATAGCTTCCTGTCAGCAGAAGGTTCCAACACGGTTCCCTTCCTGGGGATGCTGTGCGGGTTGGGAGGACTCCAGGTCCTCACACTCACCGAACAAGGACGCTTCTGCTTGGACCTTTTTATAGACTGAGGATTTGTTTACAGAAAGGATTCTTTTGCTGATGCAAACCCAAGGCCTTGCACACACTCAGAGCTATACCCCCAGCCCTTCCAGGAAAGACCCCGAGTTTCAGATAGAAACCAAGATCCACAGGGCAGAGCTCTTATCTTGACACACAAGGGTCCCACAATCTAGTCTGAATTTTGTCCGTGTTCTCTTTCATCTTTTTGACAAAACTTTCTCAGACCTGATTATAGGGAGCCTCGGTCCACGAACTTGATTCTCCCATGATTATGGTCGCAGACCACGCTGGGCGAGAGCCAAGTCAGCGTTAGGGTCAGAGCTGGCCCTGTGGGGAATTCAATTCGGTTCTTATCATCTTGGCTTGTGACCAGCATCGTGGAGAGAATGAGCTTGTGAACCGAGGCGCCCCCCAAATCTCCTCGTTATTTTTGGCCATCACCATTCCTTCACTTGAGTTGTTTTTGTCCCAGCTCCCCACAGTTGGCACTTTACACACACATCGTCCCCAAGTTACTGAGAACACCTCCATGCGGAGTCCTGCCCGTTGTCCCCACTGAACAGACAGAGCGCAGGCTTAGGGAAATTAAGGGTTCACAGATGACGGCAGAGCAGGGTCCCTCTGCCTACAGGGTCCTTGCCAGCAGCCTCTCTTCTCTTGGGCCTATGTCTCCCAGGACATCTTTCCTGACTGCTACGTCTCACACTATTACCTGTGTATGCACGTGTGTGTATGTGTGCGGTGTCTGTGTGGTGCACACTGGGGACTGAACTCAAGGCCGCATCCCTGCACGGCATGTGCTGTTTGTGAACTTCTTAACACACACTGTGCTTCTGTGGCTTTGGTCATTCCAGTATGTTCATACACAGGCAGCTAGATTTTTAGGGGAAAATCTTTCATTTCTCGAGCTACATTGCCCCTCTTCTGAGAGCCTGGAGTCTTTGAACCAGGTCCTCTGCACCTCCAACCTCTGCAGCTTTTAGTTTCTACTTTCCAAGGGTGATGAACAGAGGTGGGTAGGAGACTCAGGAGACCTGAATTATAGCTCCTGCTTGTTGAGGGCAGGAGAAGGGAATGGGAGCCTGAGCCTGGTGTTGCGTCCCTTTGAGTTTTGCATGAACTTTGTTGTTATAAAAGGGAAAGTGTCTCAGTTACAGACTCATTGCTGGGATCCAATACCCAACACCCACAGGTAAAAGGAGGAAAGGTTCACTGTGGCTCAGTTTCTAGAGGTTAAGTCCACAGTCAACTGGTTCCAAGGCAGGGTGGTGCTGCAGAGGGGCATCACGGAGAAGAGACAGTCCATGCATGGCAGAGGGATGCAGAAAGGGATCAAGGGAGGAAGAGGGTGTGTATATACACCCTTCCAGCCCACACCTCTTTAACCCGCCTCTTCCCACCAGGCTTCACCTCCCAACATCACACCCAGCTATAAACTGATCAGTGGACTCATCCCATACCACACACCATGATCCAGTGTCACACCTATGATCCAGTCACCTCCCAGAGCCCCACTACTGCACATGAGACCTTGGGGAGATACCAGGATATGAACCATAACAGAGAGTGACCTGCTCCACATCAACCATAGGCTGCTGCTTTCAGGACAAATGAAGCTGCGTGTGGGGAGGAATTTTTGCAATTCTTGAAAGCCAAGCACAGGCTGAGTGCTGTTACAACAGTGGACATCAACAGAGCCGCTGGGGATGTCAGGTGAAGGGAGAGGGGCTACAGTGGGAAGACTAAGGGGAGGTTGGCAGCTGTGGACACCCACAGTCACTGTGGCAATGCAAAGGGCACGTTTCGTCCGTGCAATGCCCCTAGCCTTGCATTGATCACCGATCGCATCCCTGAGCTTTCTGTAGTCAGACTTCACTCCCCAGGGCAGTGAGCCAGAGACCAACCCACATAGAAGATAACATTTGCCCAACTTTTAAACTTAGTGGCCAGAAGTGAAACATTTGCCTAGTGAAGGAGAAGACCATGGCAAGTGTCTTTTTGTTGTCTAGAGAGTTATAACAATCCTCTCCTGGCAGTTAGTTTTAAGATCATTAAATGATCCTCATTTGCAATATATCTGCAGAAGATTACAGCCATCTAAATTGACCCTGAAGGAAGACTTATTTCATTAATGGGCTGTCTTGGGCTAATGCATAAAGCTAGAAAAATATATCTATTAAATTCTTAATGTGTAAATGATGTTTCTGGCTTTCTTCTTAATTACAAAGCAAAATGAGCCCGAAGTGCACTATGTCCAGGAAAAGATGGTCAATTTCATCCATCTTGCAGAGGAAGAACTTCTTAGCTGATTTCCAAATTCCAGCTGGAAGAGCTCTTTCCAGGTCAAGGCGCTGCTGCATCCTAACCCTGCCGCCTGGCAAGCGGGCACAGGTTGTCCTGAAAATTCCAATGAACACAGCAAAGTAGTGATTGAGTTCTCAGAGGTGTTTCCTCCTTCCTCCCATGTGCAAATCCTGCTGCTGCTAACTTTCCTGGAACTGTTAGCAGTCAGCTTTTCACGCTGTGGTGAAAGGCGGAACCAGAATGGGCAGAGACTTGAGAATGAATGTTGCTGCGCTACTGTGAGCTTACCATCTAGGTGCTGAGTGTGAATGCAGAGACGGAAGGTTTATCATACACACACATTTCCCCTGGTCACCAAGTCACCTAACCAGAGTCGTAATATCATTCGAGGTAACAGGGGCTGGAGAGCAGCCCCCTCAGCTGCTGTCAGGTTACTTGAGGTGGCAGGTGATGTTTTACCCTGGAAGTTCAGTGGTTTCTGCTCAGGGGCAGTGGGTCATGGTGGTCCTTCGATCTCCTGGGTGGTAGGACTTGTTAATAGGAGTCATTATCCTTAGACCAAACACATGCTGAAATACTCTTGCTTCTGTTAGTCTGGTGTGTTTTTCCTTGAGAAGGAGAAATTAAGCAGAACCGGCTCCTGTACCTGCCTCTGCCTACGCAAGGTTTTTGGGATGCCCTGGCTTTAATTATGTTTTATGTGGCATTTTTAAAGAATAAAAATGAAGGTGCAGCATTCACACCAGTGTAGGTTCTGAAATCTCACATACCACTGTCCTATCCCAGCCCTGAGCTCCCTGCACACTCGATGATAAAAACAAACCATTGCCAAGAGTATTCATGAATTCGAGGCCTTCAAAAAGGTAAGTTTGAAATTCACAAAAAGTTCCAGGTTCCTATAAAATGCATGCCTTTGTTGAGTGTAAACGCTACTTTCTGCACCTTGCAGTTTTTAGACTGTGTGTCATGTCCTTTCCTGAAGTGTGCTGTTTTATGTTTTTATCTTTTTGTGTGAGTGTGTTCTATTTATTAAGGTGGAGAAGGAAAGGCTTGCTCACCCAAGTTAGCATCTCCCTTTGACCTGTAACAGACCCACTCCAACATGAAGCCTGCTCTGCGGGTCTCTAATATGGTTTTGGCGCTGCGATGTAGAAAGGAAACCTTTTCAAAGAGAAAAAAAAAGAAAGAAAATGAAAAAAATTTTATCTTGTAGACATTTTATAAGTTGAAAAATTTTGCATTATGAGTTTTTTTAGAATGATGAATAAAAAGTTTAAGAGAAACTGCTCGTGTATTGCTACTTGGCTTTTACTCCACCAAAATGATTTCGGGAAGCTGCGCAGTGGGAGGATTTTTATGTCAGACCATCTACATCATCAGGTCGTTATCACCCCATCCACTGGGGACAGGCAGTCACTATGACTCTGATGAAGGATTGAGACGCTGCTCCTCCGGGGCTAGTTCTGCACCAGGAGCAAAACCCTTTTGGAACAGCAATGCCAGGATCCAAGGTCCCTAGAAACCAGGGCTGCCTGTGTGGTGGCGACTCTAATCCAGCTGGTTTGGAAGGTCATTTTATTTAGGAATTTTCATCCTTGCAATTCATCTCAAGAAACTGACTCATGGACACAGTTTTAACCTGTAATCTAGGCATGTATCCTTAGCTGCTTCATTACGACTTTGGAGGAGATTTAGTTAAGGTTAATCAATTCCTGAATAGTGAAGACTGTGGTTCTTAACCATAGACAATTTTGCCTCTGGGGTGGCATTAGCAGTGTCTAGAGACATGTTTGATGGCCACCGAGAGAGGGAATGGTGCTGCCACCTGCTGGGTGGAGGCCAAGATTTCTGCACTCCACCTGCAGTGCACAGGGCAGCTGCCCAGCTAGGTGTCACAGCTGAGGTCTGCAGTGCTGAGGTTGAGAAGCTGCAGCTCATGGCTTGGCTGCAGTGTTCCTAATGTGCTACATGTGTAACACATGTGTGTGCTGAAACTCAGGAGTCTCCCACCACTGATGTCTATTTGTGCTTTTGTGAAGTCATGTGTGCCCCATCAGCAATCTGCTTTCTCCAAGCAGGAATTTAGAGGCCCAGGCTCTACAGCTTGTACCCCTGTAGCCTGAAGACACAGCTCAGAGCTGTGCGGCCAAGGGCAGGTGGAGGGCTAAGCCAATGCCGGGTCATGTCACCCAGCCACACACACGGCAGGCGAGGACGGAAGCTGGGCTCGGCTGTGTCCCTGAGCGAGGAGACACTCTGCCACACTCTGAGTTCGTCTCTACCAAACATGCATATTTTTTTTTACCATTCTGGTTTTATTCATAGAATATATTTCTTTTTAAAAATTTTTATTAGCATGTGTTTGCCATCATAAGGATCACATTCATTATGGGGAATCTGCACCTGTACATAACAATAATAGTAATAGTTTTCCCCCTCCCCCTCCCCCCTTCCTTCCTTCTTCCCATCCGTGTCTACAAAAGCTCTGTTTCTGTTTCTACCCAATCACTTTGTAAGCCACTGAGAAAGTGTGTGTTGGTTTTCAAATGTTCCTCCCTAAGTTGGATGGTATTGACAGTTTTGGCTGTATTTACTAGCATCTCTATAGCAAGTGACAACTTTAAAGCATTTCCCCCATACATTATCTTTACTGCCCCTCGTGAGAATTAAAATAACATCTATGGAGTAAGTAACTTGTGCTTAATATATGTATTCTGGATTTTGCCTGAGAAGTGCCCAGGAAATGCTGCAGTGGACCTGGAATGTCCCCCAAGGCCAGCTGTAAAGTCTGGTTCCCATCCTAGCACTGAGGGTGAGGCGGAACCTTCGAAAGACCGGGCTGGAGGCTTCTGGTCATCAAGCCCGCGCCCCAAACAGACCATGCAGGCCCAGGCCAGGCGACTTAGCAACTGAGCAGAACTGGTCTCAGAATTAAACAATGAAAAAGGGCTAAGGATGTAGTCCTGTGCAAAGGCCCTGGGTTTAATCTGCAAAACTGCAAAAGAGAGAGGGGGAGAGAGAGAGAGAGAGGGAGAGAGAGAGAGAAAGGAAGGAAGGAAGGAAGGAAGAGAAAAGTTGTGGGACACCAGCCCGCCCCTCGCTCTCCTCTCTCCGTGGCCCTGAACGGCACTTTTGCTCTCCTTGCATCCTGCCGTGATGCGCTGGGCTGTACCAGAGACCTCGAGGCCGCAGCACAGCCTGGCACCTTGGCGACCCTGAGCCTAAATCCCCCTTTAAGCTGCGGATCTCCGGTGTCTGTTACAGGAGCAGAAAGCTGTTCAGCTGGGTAAGAACTGAGACGCGCCCAGCCCTGAGCCTTTACTGCTCCTGTGAGCAGTCCGCGGCTTACTCTTCCTGCTCCCCCTGGTTTTCCTGTTTGGCAGAACTGCGGGTCCATGCTGGGCCTGGAGCACCAGGCAAGCACCCACTCATCCCTGAGCCACCCCCGGGCCTCACCGTCCCTGCCCATCGGAGGAACCCACGTCACACGAGCTTGCCTGTCACGCGATGACAAGTGGCCATGCCCAGATGCAGGAACGTTGCTCTGAGACTTGGAGGCCCCGATTTCCCGTCCGTAGCGAGGGCTAAGTGCCTGTCTCTCAGCACGGCCGAGGCTAGAGCAGAACACTCACCGCCTGGTGCTCAGTGTGTCCCAGTGCTGGGGAAACCGAATCTCTTCCCGCTGGTGCACTGTGGCCAGCATCTCTGGGGTTTCTGCCTTGCGGTGTTCTTTTGGGTCAAGGTACAGCCATGTCTACTGTGGGTGTGTATAGTGTGGGGTTGAGGGGAAAATAAGATTGCCTTTTCTCCCTTAGCCAGGGAACTGACCCAGGATGGAGGTTCAGAGAGTCAGGCTCTTTCCTTCCCAGGACTCTGAGAGTAGAACTTTCCAGGGACGGAAAACAGCATCAGCTGCCACTTGTGTGATCTTCAGGTGGCTGCAGAGCCTCGGAACCGCCCTTTCCTTCCCAAGCCTGCTGCCCCACCAGGTGGCAGAGGACCCCGCTATTCCTTTCATTGCTTAAGGGAATCAGAATAAATTTTTTGCTTGCCACCAAAGAACTTAACAAACTTACTCATTTATACAGTGATTAATTTTTTTATTCTTGACAACAGTGTCAAAAGGCACTAATTGCAAAAGCTTGATAAAGACAAGATCTATTACAGCTGTAATTTTTCCTCAATATAATAGTCTTATTTAGGAAGTCATTAACTTAGTGTGATTGGATTGTTTTTAAACCATAATCTTGTAGAATTAACTGATAGATTTTTGATGATCATTCATTAATATTTGTCCACGTGTGATTTCCCAGGACCTGTGCACATTGAGGAATGCAAAGAAAACTTAGGCGAGATCCCTGGATTTCAAGGTTTCTGTGTTGGACAGTTGAGCTCTCCCAGGCGAGGTTTTGCACAATTAGAGGGGCTCATTCTGGTCTGGGGACCTGCATCTGTGATGCTGGACTCTCCTCCCCAAGTCTCTGATCCCTGGCAGCCGTCTTAGAGGGTGAGATGCTTTGCTTGACTACAGCCTGCCGGTCCCTCCCTAGTGCTTCACCGGCTGTGGAGGGAAGGGTGGCGAGGAGCGGGTGGGCTGCTTGGAGCGACAGTGGTGCTCCAGGCTCTGGAGGCGCCAGGCAGAGGGGGCATACAGGCCGCAGGAAGGGGGCACAGATGGCCAGAGGGATGGGGACAGTGGTGCAGTGTTCAAAGGAGAGAGCGATGCAGGTCAGGGAGAGGCTGAGGGCACCCGTGAGGGACACGGCCACGGGAAAGCAGGACCACGGCACTGGCCAGCGGCCAGCTTTGGAACAGGCTGCACCCCTGCCTGGAGTCCCGGCCCTGCTGTCCACGCACATGGGCCCCTCCTCCACGAACGTTCCCGCCCGCTCAGGCTCCTTCGTGTCCACCTAGGCTAACGTCCTCTGCAACGCCCTCTTCTCACCTACCGTGCTTCTCCCCAAAGCACCGGCTAGAACCACAGTAAGTCGGCGTTAGTACAACTGCTCACCTAAGGTCTGTTCTCCAAGGAACCCTACGCTGGGTGCCGGTGGAGGCGAGTCTGTCTGGTCCGCGCAGTGGGGAGGAGGAGGCCTCTTGGGCACACAGTCCCCAGCCCGGCACGGAGGAAGCTGTGTAGATAAACAGCGGAGTGAAGAGCGAATGACACCGTTGTTGTGCTCCTGGCCTCCGGGTCTTGGCTCTGCTGGTGACACGGCTTGCTGTGTCCAGGAGGTGGGTAGGGTCTCGAGGGACCAACAGCCTCAGGTGCCCCAACTGCGTCCTGAGGCCGCGCTGGCGTCTGAGCAGCGCCAGGGTCTCCTGGAGGCCATACGGTGCATTCACAGTGCTGAGTGGGACAGACCGCCCCTGCGGCTCCTGTTTCGTGCTGCGCCCGTCCCTGTCCCTGCCCCTCCATGACAGCTAGCGGCATGGGCGGAGTCAACCGTGGTAAAGAGCAAGGATGTGAGCAGAGGAAGCGAGTGAGGGCTCGCTTCAGCTCTTTCTTTACTTTTATGTGCTCCCGGCAGGGTGCGGTTGGGGCCAGAGTGTAGACGGAGGTCTCATCGCGTTGACATTCACAACTCGTTAGCAGATGCGCCGCTGCTGCAGATGGGCGGGGGTCACGCTGAACAGTCAGGGAATGAGAATTAGCGAGAAACTCTGCCCCCTGCGGAGCCTGTTCCTGTGGGGAAGGATGGAGGTGCTTGTGCCGGAAGAGATCCCGAGACAGACACACGGACAGTGAGCACCGGACCCCGAGCCCCAAGACCTTGCTTACTCTCAGGTTTTGTCACACAGTGGCTGCGTATGTCTATGAAGTTAAATAAAATTTTGGGGCTACTTAGTTGTCATGTGAATAATGCTTACCTTAAAGGGTTGCTGTGAAGATAAAATGACCTGGCCTAGAATCACTCCTGAATTCAGACATGCATGTTTGTTGAATGACTATTATATTTCCCAAATGCATTATTCTTTTCCTAGTTGATCCTGAGCTGGAGTATTTTCCCATTTGTTCACTCATTCATTCATTCGCTCACTCATATGTTATTCTCTTAAGCATTCAGAAACAGTTCAGGAACAGAAACTGTTTCCAGGCCAGGTTTTGAGAAGTACAGCCCTGGAATGGACAAGGGTGAGTTTCTGAAGTCATCAAAGCTGGCAGTGTAATACCTTAGATAATAATAACAACTACCATTAGTTACTGTAAACACGCCGGGGCCCAAATCCTGGAGCGCATTTCCCTGCGTAATCTCAGCTACTCAGCTATAACTTCCTGGAGAACAACTAAGTCTCCGAGGTGACCTCATTATATGCTGAGGGTCTGTGATCTTAACCCAACTGACCAGACTCCAAAGCCCGTGTTCTTGACAGCTTCCTACGCGGCTGCATCTGGGATTGCTGTGAGATGAGAAGATACAACGTTCACACATCTACTTCGTAAACCCTGGAAAAGCACTCTGCTGATGTTCTTCTGCTGTCACCTTCAGCAACGACTGATTTGGTGGAAACTCTGCTTTTGGCATGTGTCGGTAACTTTCCGTCACTGTCACTGATTAGCCTGAGACAACTGACTTGAAGAGGAAAGGTATGTTCTGACTCACGGTTCCGGAGGTTCCATCCACGGCTGACTGGCTCATGGTTGCTCTGGCCCATGGTAGCCAGGACACCATGGTGGGAGCACATGGCAGAGGTGCCCTGCCCACCTCATGGCAGCTCAGATGCAAGAAGAAAGCCAGCAAGGGGCTGGGGTCCCCTTATCTCCCTCAGGTCCATGATCCCCTGGACTCACCTCCTCCTGGGGACTCCACCGCTCAAAGCTCCATCACTGCCTGGCAGCACCAAGCCAGGGCCCAAGCCTTCCACCCCGGGGTCCTTTGGGGCGCATTCCAGATCAAAATCACAGGACGGGCACCACTGGATGCCAACTTCATGTGCATTTGAAAATTCTTATTATTTAAGGCAAGATTTGCCTTTTTCTTACGTAAAGGAGTAGTTAGTGTTTTCTTTGCTCTACATCTCGCTTCTCACGTTTGATCTACTGGCAGGGTGGGTGGCAAGAGGTTCCCCAAGGAGGATGCCCATGCAGGGCCATGTGGGCAATGCCAGGCTGACAGGATGCTGCCAGGCCAGGGAAGGAGCAGCCCCCCTAAAACCACCTGATCCAGGATTCTCTCAAACCACAAGACAGGGGCTTCAGAAGGCTCAGCGACAGAATGTGCCACATTCTCATCACAGAGGCGAGCGGAAAGTCTGAAATGTAATTTTCAGTTGTTTGTGTTCTGAGAAACCTTGCCCTCCTCTGGCAAGATCTTATTGGCACTCAACTTAAAAATGCATTTCCTTTTTACATAACGGGTTAATCACTCCATAGACCTGTCCTCAGACATACAGAATATCTGCTGTCTAAGAAAATGTTTATTTGTTTTGTGCTAATGCTCAGGAAGCCTATTATAAGTTCCGACCGAGTGCGTGAGGTCTGTGTGTGTACGCGGGCACATGGAGAAGGCACCACAGTAAAGCCAGGGAGAATCGTCTTCGAGATGATTCCTTTACGTGGAGCAGACCCATCTGGCCCTCGCTCCTGCTGGAGAAGCACAAATGTGCAGGGACATCTTCAGAGTGGCTTCTGCCCTTGACAGGTCAACCAGCGGGTGGCTGAAATGGAAGAAGTCAGATGCCACGGTGCCAGCGGAAATGAAAATTATACCACTCACGCTAACGAGCGCATTTCCAAAGGGACTGCTTAGCGGCATTAGAAGTCTCTGAGCAGATGCCTCTGAACTTAAAATACACTTAATTCCTGAGGATCGTGTTGTAATTAATTTACCCAGATAGACTCAATGAGAACACAGGGCAAGCATCACAGTGCTCAGCAGTTTGCAAACTCCAGGCATCACTAAGATAAATAATTTGATTTTTCTAAACATCCAAATTCATTTCTCCGATAGCCGAGGAGCAGGAGCAGCATGCAGTAAGGAGAAACATTTTCCAATTTTATAGTCTAATCTTTTTCTCTCTTTTTAAGTCGAGCTACTGTAACAGGAAGAACCCCGTGTGGCCAACATCAAAAGCATATCCCTCGTGCTTCGGACGCGGCCACGTTCCTATGAACTTGTCAGTGTGTAAACACAGCCCCGAGCACGCTCGCCTGACTGTTGGTACACACGGTGCTGTGTGGCAACAAGCAGCCTTAACGCGCCACCCCGCGCAGCTTGCATTTCACAGACGACAGCCGGGTCTCATGTGACGGCCAGCAGCTGCATGCTCCTCAGAGTAAGGAATCTTCAAAAGTGCGCAGCGCGCTCAAGGCTGTGGTGCAAACGTGGTGAGCCGGCTGTCTCTGGAGGCTACGAGCACACAGCACGATGTTTGGACGGGCTGTGACCTTGACAGGGCGGCTCTGGACGCCATTTGGGCTGTTCCTGGAAGCGCTGCGTTTGGACTCCCGTGAAGCACTGCTCCTTTCCAATCTGGCCTCCCCCTCCTTGACCTCATGCAAACTTCTTCACCTGCCTGGGCCTCGGTGTAATTGCTTACTAAAAGAAAGTGGTGATATGATAATAACAGCTGGTGTTTGAGGAGTGATGACTTAATGTATACATACTGAGTCTCCCTGAAAGGGCAGGCAGTTACTTAGTGACAGGGAGTTTTTATTGATACTCTTTGCTTTTATACTCAGTCTCCATACCCACTTACTCTGTTCCTTTAAAAAGGATTTCTCACACACCTACTGTGTACCCTGGCCTGTGCCTGGCACTGTTCCATGTCTCTTCTCTTTTCATCACCGGCACAACCTTCTAAGCAGGTTTCATTACCACCACTTTGTAGACAAGAATGCTGGTGTCAGAAGAGCTAAGGATGCTGCCCTGGGGGTGCACAGAGCCCACGACTATAAACATCTTTAACAAAAACGTATTCCAGATTCTCAGCACCCAAGCAGGCACAGAGTGGGAAACTGTGATTAAGGAGACATATCTTGCGTTAGCTTTCCTGTGGCTGCGGCAAAATACCTGAAACCCGAAGCTTAAGGGAGGAGAGGTTTGCTCTGGCTCACGGTTTTGGTGGGGGCAGTCCATCACCAGCTGCTCCAGGCAGAAGTCCTGGCGTAAGGGTCCAGGGGAGGAGAGCTGCTCACCTCATGGTGCTCAGGAAGCAGTAAGAGAAGGGAGGAGCCAGGGAGGGAAATGCACTCTCCAAAAGCAGGTCCCCAGGGATTCACCCCTTCTAATAGCTGCTTCCCACACAAGCAGCACTTTTAGTGATGGATCCATCAATGGGTTAATCCACTGATGAGGACAGTACCATTGTCCAACACCTTGTAAGACCCCACCTCTGACCACAGAGCCTTTTGGGGGACATTCCAGATAAAATACCTCCACTCCCAAACATCACCTTCTACTTGAGGGTGAGGAGGAGAGAGACGAGCGCAAGGTAAGCCAGCCCATGACAAACTCTATCACTATGAAAGAGAGGTCAGGGAGACCCAAAGAGTGTGTGGCTCATTATGGGAGAAGGTGAAAGGGGTCAGAGAGGAGGGGAGTTTTGAGCTGGGCCGGGAAGAAGGAATGAGGTCTCAGCAGGTAAACAAGGGTGTTCCAAGAAGGGGAGTTCACTCTGCAAAGCTGTGAAGGCTTGGGGTATCTGAAGGATGCTAAAGAATCCAGGGCCGAGGAGATAGCTCAGCAGCACGGTTCCTACCTGGCAAGTTCAAGGTGCTGAATAGCTTTCCCCACTCTAATATTTTCTAATGTTATGTGACATGGGACTAGGTAGCCATCTTAGTGTCTGTCATGACAAGAAAGCAAGATGAGCTTATTGCCATGCTGCCACCATAGCCCAGAATGGAATCAACAGCGGGGTCCATTGGCAGAGGAGTGGCTAGAGAAACTGCTCTGTCTGCCTATGAACAGTGGAATATTACTCGGCCATAAAAAGAATGGACTCCTGTCAGCTGAGGCAACACGGGCAGGATGAGGGACATCAGGTTAGGTGGAATAAACCAGGCACAGGGAGACAAATTCCACACATTCTCGCTCTTATGTGAAGGCTACAACGATGGAGGTCATGGCAGCAGAACACTGATTGCAGAGCTCGGGAAGGGGCAGAGAGAGGAGGAGGAGAGTGGATCACAGCACCAGAATGCGGGAGGAGGAGAGTGGATCATAGCACCAGAATGCGGGAGGAGGAGGAGCGCTCTAGTGCTTTCCGTGCAGCATGGGCTCACTGACATCGACTTGCTGTGTCTTTGATAGTAGTAAGAAGGGAGGAGTTCATAGGCTCCAAGCATAAAGGACTGATGTTAATTACCGTGATCTGATTGTTGTACTTGAACACATGCATTGAATCATCACTCTGCAACCCAAATTTCCAAACTACACAACAAGCACTTCACATCTAACATGACAAGTTACACACTAATCACAAAGTAAGCTCCTTTAACTTTCTACAGACATCTACGTCAGTTTTTATTCAGAACTTATGGTTAGTTTAATTTAATACTATGGACAGATTTTCCATGTTTTTCATGACGATGGCAAAATACATCCCCTAAAGTCACCTTGGAAAGGCGTGTGCGTATATAGAAGTCTGGCCCTGTAGATGACAGCAGCTGCTGGGTGGCCCCGCCTCCGCCCCTGGGGTCCCCCGGGGCCCTGTGCACCTCCTCCTACCTCCTCCCCGGGGCTGAGAGGGATAGGGCACCCTGGTGGGGAGCAACTCTCTGGCTCCGGCTTGTGGCTTGGCTGAGGTGTGTTTCCAGGGAGCCCCCGCAGCGCTTGCCTGGGTGGCCAGGGCCACATCAGCGTCTGCTGAGCGGCTTCTCAGCTCCAACCGCTTCCTGTGCCTCTGCACACCGGCTTCTGACGGTGAGGCCGAAGGCTCCTCAGAGAGGTCGTCCTGGGAAGGCCATCCCAAGCACACTGCGCTCTTCCCACTCTTCTAATCCTCATGTGATATCCTTGCAAAGCTGGGCTGGTCTGCTTTTTCCTGCTCTGGACAGCTTCCCTCCGGGCCCAGTGTCACTGTGACCCACAGATCCCATGCACGTCTGCACCAGTATGCCTGCCACCCTGCACCAGAAATGGGTCCCCACGTCTCTGCTCCCACACCGTGCGTTTGCGGAGACAAAGCACAGCCTCCGTGGCTTAATAAAGCGGAAATCCATGGTCTTACAGGTTTGGAGCCCCATGTCAGAGACCAAGGTGTGAGCAGGATTCGGGGGAGACTCCACCCTGCCTGGCTCCCGGCTGCAAGAGGTCGCCGGCCAGCCTGACAGCCCTAGGCTGTGGCCACACTGGCAGTCAGCCCTTGTCCGTGTCTGTCTGTCTCTGTCTCTTCTTATTCGTTTAGGACACTCGGACACCGCTAAGGTCCCCAGGACACACACTGGTGGCGGGAGTCTGACCGAAGTCTGCCTGTTCCAGTCAGACCCTATCTTAACTAATTACCTTCGCAACGACCATGTTTCCAAATAGGGTCACGGTCTGCAGGTTGGGGAAGAACTCGAATTTTGAGGGCGAGTCTGTTCTACTCGGTGCACGGCTGCGAATTATTGGTGCATTGTAATGATGACAGGCTAAGGTGTGGTCGGATTTTTCAGTTCTGTGGACGACACGGTGTCTCTCTAATTCTTGCACCACGCTGCCACATCCGTTCCGCTCTCTCTGGAACAGCACAGCATCTACAGATACTGTTTTATGCATTTTAAATTTACCACGGCACACGCTGGTTAAAAAACGCTTGTTGAACTGTTGACCTAGGGTTGCCATAGCAAGGTCCAACAAACTTTGATGACTGTTTCCCTGCTAGAATTAGGAGAATTAACTCTTAAGCCTCTACTTTACACCAATAGTGAGGATACTAAAAGTAACTGGAGACCTACCAGTTGGCGCTTTAAGAAGGCACAGGATAAGCCTACTTTATCCTGGGAAATGATTAGCCTCTCCTGAAACACAGGAGAACGCCTGCCGCTGCTCCGAATTCCAGCTTGTGCCCTATGAGGGGAGACAGTTCTTGGTTGAGGAGCGTAAAGGCAGTGGTGTCCTGCTGGAAGCAGAGGGTGTAGAGGTGTGCCTTTGTGTCACAGTGATACTTCTGTTATTGTATTTTGAAGTAGGCTTGATAATGCACAAGGTGGAAACAGAGAACTTTCCTCAGGACAGATCAAAGTTTCTCTTTTTAAGAAGACACTATTAAAAAATAAAAAAAATTATAGAAAGAACTAGAGGGGAGCATTTGCTTATTATGTGTGCAGCCCTGGGTTTAAAAAAAAGCAATTATAAAATGATATCACAAGTTTTTATAAATGCACTTTACCTGATACCATTTGGAAAGGAATAAAAACTAGGAATTATCCACTCATTCATTTAACAAATATGTAATTGAATTTCTTACTCTATGCCAATTTTTGTCCCATGTGCTTGAAAGTTCCTTATTGCTCATTTACACCTAGTTATATAAAAATCTGCAACTGAAAAATACACTAAACAAGGATGAAAATCTTCACCCTAAGGGATTTATGATACAGAAAGTCAAAGCTCAAAGAAACTGCCACTCTCCAAATATTATACCATTTCCAATCTTTCTTTTCTCTTCCTTTGACAGACCAGTGACGGATCAGATATGGCAGAGTAATGGGAAAGTTTGAGAGCCTTTATGCTGAGCAACTATCACGCTAATGACAAATTTGGGGCTTTCCACACCGGAGGAGAGCGTTGATAACAGAGACTGCGTGTGGAGTGGTTCGTGGCTTACGCTGAAATGCTTGTGGCTTCACGTAAACGTTGCTCTGACAGGACATCTCGTTACGAGGGTATTATAAAAATATTTTTGTTGACATGTTCCAAGTAACTTTGAAATAAGAAATTTGTAGCCTTGTCCCCAAAATGGGCCTGGAATGATACTATGCATTCTATTCTTTCTTGGAGGATACGTGGAGCCAAATGGCTGTGACGACGTCATACCGCATTCATATTGTGTTCAGGTGGGCAGGGCACAGTGACATTTGCCCAGGTGACCCGACAGTGGCAAAAACCTAAAACTGGGCCCCAAGATCCTGGTCCTCCTCCAGCTCTGCCTGTCCTGAGCGCCGTGACCCGCTGTGAGACTCACCCGCCACAGAGCGCCCTGGCTGAGTACACGGTCCACACTGATAGAATAGAAAGTTCTCTCATCTCTTAACAGATGTGTTGGCTTACTTCACCTTCTACTCTTTGAATTTCTCTTTATATACGAATGGGACTGACGTATAATTTTCTGACGCGTGTTCACTGGCCTTTGGGGACACTGTCTTGGGTAAACTGCTTTGGAGGCGCATTCTGGCCTTGGTGTGCTTGTTCCCCTCCCCACCTCCAAGAGGAAAACAGCCCAGACGTGTCACCTTTTGCTTATGGGGCCGAGTGGTGCCACCTTCAGACTGGAATCTGTTGTAATGTACTTAGAGTTAAGATCAATCCATAGTATTTAGATCATCCTCAGTTTTCCTGTAGGTCTTCCAAAGTGAATTTCTAGTAAATTACTGAAAGTGCCTAAGGATTTCGATCTTTGGATCACGTGCAGAACCTAAGACTGGTCATCTCTGTCACAGGCCAGGGCCCAGGCTGCACTCGCAGGGCCATGTGGACGAGGCGGGTGGACACCCCTGACTTCTGACACTGCTCTACCTTTCCGGTGTCTTTGCGTGGACAGGTGGTATTCCAGATACACCAGCTGCTGGAGGCAAGGGACAGCGGCCTGGCCCGCCCCTCCCGTGAACTTGGCTGCGCCTGGGGAAATCAGTCCAGCTTCTTCATCTAGGAAGAGACGGTTTCCTTTCCATGGCTCCTGGGGCTCTTCCACCACTAACATTCCTCGATCACCATTTAACTTTCCACATATTAGCCTGTGTTACGTTTCCCTGTTTCTAAGATTAAAGTCGCAGATTGTCTTGAAAGAGATTTGGTGCCCAAGACTTTCACGCACAGGTTTCAAAGACAGGACGTGGCCTGAGGAGAGTGTGTGGTTTGGAACTGGACGGGCCTGAGTTCACAGTTTGACTCTGAGGTTTACTAAGAGCAAGGTGCCAAACCTCGGTCAGACTTGCTTTTCTCATCTGTAAAGTGGGATAATAATAACCCCTACCTGACTGGGCTGTTGTCAGGATTAAATGAGATAGTACTTGGAACACTCAAGGACATGCCCTAACAGGCACAGGTCACTGTTTTTCTTATTCTAATCGTAATGGGGTTGAGTTTACTGAAAAAATGTATGATCAGTGCCTTCACTTAACTTCTGATGGGAGACAGCAACTGTAGGCAGGTGCCAGCCTCATTCTGGAGCACCTCCGGGGGTGGGTAGAGGCTGCGGAGATGACAGCAGCCACACATCTGGGTGGTACTGGCTCTGATAAATCATCCGGGCTGCGGCACTCCAGATTAGAAATGAAACAGCATCTTTTGGCAATGGAGCCATGTTTATAAATTAGATTTATTGATACAGATAGTCTTGGTTATTATTTTAATCTTCCTCTCTAGGTATTCTGTAGGAAAATATAAGTCTTGTGTTTACTTCTGTTTGTTAGTGCTTTGATAAATCAGACATTTTTAGTATTCTATCAATGGCAAAAGTCTAATTGCCTTATTGTATTCTGATTTATTTCTTTCCTTACTTTCTTTGCATCTGCAGCTCAACAAATGAGTCTCTAAAGAGATATATGTTATGATACAGTGTCAGCGAAATTAATCCTGATCAATTTTAAAGTTCACATTTTTATTTGATGACTTTCAGGGGAATCACTAACACTGAGATTGACTTGGCCCCTTCTTTTGTTGGTTAAATATTGTTGTTTGAAAGCTGTGGAACCGGAGATCAAGGCTCCTCCACTCCCCTCTGTCCTTTTTCTGAAGAGAAGCTGTAGCTACTTCTCCTTTCTACGCAGAAAATGAGTTTAACTGGTCAAAAAGACTGGGCTGGCTCTACTGGGCCTGAACCTGGCATCTTAGAGAGGCAGGAGCCTAATTCTACCGGAAACAAGCGCTGAGCTGCTGAGAACCTACCTCTTGGCCTCCCAGCTCCTCCCAGCGCTTCTGTATTTTACAAAATAAAGTTGTTGTCTCGCATCTGCACGAGGTTTTATACTTGGCCCTCTCGGTTCCCCAGAGAGGTACCGGGTCGGCACCACCTGCCCTTCTTCACCCGTAGGAAACTGCCCTGAAAGGGGACTCCACTTGGCCCAAATCACACAGCTAATGGAATCTGGACAGAGGATTGCTGACAGGTTCTCCACCTGGAAAAGAGAAAAAGCATTTGTACCCAAGTAAAAAAGGATATCAGAACTGCACAATGTTTATTGCTGGACAGCGTGAACAATGGAACTCTGGAAATATTCAGGGCTTACTTTTGTAATTCGAGGACATTTAAACCCCTTATATAATTTTCATATAATTTTTCAAGTTCTAACACTAAATGTCATGGCCTATTGCTGATTGTGAAAAAATAAATGACCTAGGAAAGGAATTTCTATTTTCCTTCAAGACTGAATTTTGCCAAGATTTCTACACTGCTTGTATAAAATATTTTTGTGTGTAACCTTTATACTCTTTATGCAGTCAAATGCTCTACCCCTAAGCTATACCCCCTTTATACTCTTTGTGATCATTTTCATTCCTGCATGCATTATTTATGTATTTCCTATTTTTGTAATGATATTTTTCTTTGTCTTGTGTCTATTCATGTAAAATAATTCTGAAGAAAAGCTAAAGAAATAGGAATAATGATCCCAGAACAATCTGTAACCTTGTGCGGGGGAAAACATCCACATTTGACTGCCTCCTTACACAATGTTTTAAAGTGTATTTTTAAAAATTCCTGCTTTGCATATCTTATCTCAGACCAAACATAAATAAGTATTGAAGGAAAATATCATGCAGTTAAAGAGGAATTTGAAAAGAATGTTCACAAAATAATATCAGGTTTGGTGATGACCAGTATTTGATACTTCCAAAGCTGTCTCTGTTTACCTGGAAAACCATTAAACACACGCATGCACGCGCACACACACACACACACTTTGATTTCTCTACTTTCAGAGTCAGGAGCTGAGAAACAAGGCTGCCTGCCGACTGTGGGAACACTAATTATTCAGCATCCTCTTCCCTGCAGGCCCCCTCTCTTCCAGAACCTCCAAAATTAAACCTGGAGGGAACTTTGGCTAACTTTAAATCACACTGCTCGTTGCTCAGCTCATTGTTCTCAGTGCAAACCCATTTTATTTTTTTGCCTTTTTTTTATCGTTAATGTCAAGCAAACATTTATTTCAGGTGCAGAGCCGCGGGATACGTTAGTGAAAACAGTGGCCGGGCTGTTCTGCCGCGTACTGCCCACTAAGTGGGTGGGAAAAGGGTGTTGTGACCCTCTTACCCTTCCCACCAGTCTCCCTAACAGCTTTGGCCTTCGGGTCAGCTCAATTTCCCCTCCACTGAGTGGCCATTACTGTGCCTGCCCGGTGATAAATGCTTTCTGCGAGGCTGCACTGCCGGCAGCTAGCGCTAGGGAAGCTGCCACCGGGCCCGCCAGGCAGAGGAGCTCCCGGCCAGCCGGGCCGTTGCCTAGCAACGTGCCTGGCCTCTCCAAAATGAATAGACCCACAAACAAAAATGAAAAGGAGATAAAACGAGTCAAAGTACAGGGGGCGAGGAGGTTAATATTCTTCTATCCAATAACTTCGTTTTGGAGAATTGCATTTTAACCTTTTTCCCCCAAAGCTGGTGGAGACATGTACTGGAAATTAAACTAGGCCACATTTGTATTTTTTAAAAATGTTTGCTTTGATGCAGAATTTGCTTTTCAGCTCTCTGTCCGTGATTCCCTAACTTTCTCTGAGTGGAAGGAGAAGCAATATTAGACAGGATCCAGAGATGATAAACAAATATTGGACTTTACCGATATCCTCTTTCTGTGTGGCTTTCGGCCAGTAGCTTGGCTTCTCCGGTGCCGGCTGTCGGTGTTACACGGTGAGAGGGTGAAGTGTAATAGTGTTTTATGCCGGCTCACTCTCATTTTTTCTACATCTGAACACAATTAACTCTTATCCCCAACTAAATTAACATGCTACATTACCAGTAAGATGTTACCAGATTAGGGGAAAAAAATGTGCTCAAATAAAGTGTTTACTCTGAGGTCCATAGGAGCTTCTAGATTATTAGGAAACTTGGACTCTGTGTTTGTACAATTCTGAGCATCTAGTATGCACCAGGTACTGTGTGCGGCCCAGCAGAAGTATGTACTACTGATGGTTGGATAAAATGGATAGGTGAGCCCAGATTTAGTCAATAAAAAGCATTTGATTTGGGGGCTGGGGATTTAGCTCAGCGGCAAAGCGCCTGCCTGGCAAGCGCGAGGTCGTGAGCTCGGTTCCCGGTACCAGAGAAAAACAAAAAAAAAAAAGACAAAAAAAAAAAAATCATTTGATTTGGATTAGTATCTTAATATTTTCTACCCAGCAGGAAAAACTGTAAACAGAAATACAGTTGCACAAATAGAAACGCACTGCTCGTACATCTTCCACATTCCCCTCCCGGAACCCCTGTAGTCACTGACCCAGGGCAGCCGTGCCCTCCCCTCTGGAGTACTAGATCACCTCCTGACCAGCTTCCCCTCCTCCAGTCTTTTTGCCTGTAGCAACTCCCTGCCAAAGTGAACTGCAGCTTACCTGGAGTCCTTGTCAAAATCCTGCCTGGCCCTTGTTGCCCACACTCCTGTGTGGCTGGCAGAGGCCTCCAAGCCTGTGTCCTCCACCTCCAGCCCCACTACCATGAGCCTGGGCTGCTTCTCATGCACCGGGCCCCTCTGGTCTGCAGACAGCTAAGCCCGGAGGAACCCGCCTCACGTAGCTGGCGCTGCTCCTTGAGTCTGGAACCTGCTTCTCTGTTCCACCCCTCTAAAGCTGCTCCTTCCTTAAGATGCAGGCTGCGTGCGCTGTCAGGCAGAGCTCCCGGACCCTCAGCCCACCTCAGGGCCTTGAGTGAGTCCTCTCCACGCTGTCTTCATCTGTGCAACCGTGTCAGTAGCAGCACCTGCTGCACAGAGCTGTTCTGAGCAGCTATGAGTTAATAACACAGAAAGTGCCAGGGACGTAGCTCAGCGGCACAGGCCTCCGCCTAGCAAGTATGAAGTCCCGAGTTCAATTCCTAGTACAAAAAACCAAAAACACAGCAAGTGCTTAAAACCGAGTATGAGCTGTGTCCTTGTCATAAGCATCAACCTGCCGTGATTGCTGCTGTGCCTCAAACACAGAGTTCATTTTATTTTATTACTATTTTTTTGAGACAGGCTCATGCCATGTAGTTCAGGCTGGCCTTGAACTCTGTGTATCCCAGGCTGCTTCAAACTCACAGCGATCCTCCTGTCTCAGCCTCCAGAGTGCTGGGAGGACAGGCGTGCGTCACCACGCCTGGCCATCAAATGCAGCACTTATGTGATGACCACAGCTGCCCTCTCATCTCTCCCCACAGACGGAAAGACTCAGGTTCACTTGGCCTCTCCCTAGGCGGGCTTCCTGCCTGCCTCTACTAAAGGTTCACTGCGAAAATGAGTGAGTGCGGCTGCGCGTACAAAGGTTTCCGGGCCCTCTGGGGTTAAGGAGGCTTTTGTGTCCTTTCCCTTTAGCCCTACCTGGTGCTCCCGGCAAACCCTCCCCGCCAGGCTGTGGTTTTAGGACGCCTGCAGCACGCAGCCTTTCCTCCTGTCCTGCTCGTACCTGAAAACCCTCGTAAACTCCCTTTTATGGCACAGGCTGAACCGGAACACTTGAATTCCAGAGCCGCCTGGAAACCCCTGTAAAGTGAGGGTGCTCTCTCTCGTCTCACGGCAGTCCGTGAGTCTCCCTGGAGATTGCCTGTAAATTTTACAGGGCTCAGTGTTTAAGCCGGCACTCTGACTGCTCACTTACCCCTCTCCTGTGTGATAAGAAACAGAATCAATATTATATTTTAAAATAAAAAGGACATGCTTATTTATCTACGTGCTCCAGAAACTTGTGTGGAGCACAAATCGTTATTTTTAAAAGAGTCACAAATCCACAGCGTGACCCCAGAGAGTGGGCAGCTGAAGAGTCCACGCGACATTGATAGGTGAGGGGCATTAAAGAGAGCCCACGCAGAGAGGGGAGCAGAGCGCGGCAGTGGCGCTGTCTCCAAACAAAGACCAACCCCTCCTGGGGCGCACCCTGGAGGAGCGGGAACTTTCCAGTACACTTAAGAGCCTGACGAGTCTGTTATTTTCTTTTGCCTTAAAGAGAAGCAGCTGTCCTTGTGAAGGAACATGGCTTCAGGGTCACCCTGGAGACCATCTGCGTCCTGCCACTTAAAAGGAGGCTGAGCAGGCCAAGGTGCTACGCCTTTGTGAGCCTCAATTTCCTCATCTGTGAAATGGGAATCTTCCTCAAACAGTGCTCATGAGCATTAGATGAGACCCCACTTACAGAACACCCAGCAGACAGATGCACCACAGCTGCTCAATCAGTGACGATGAGCTCCCTCTCAGATCTCTTTCCTCCTTTTCTTCCTGTTCTTGAAGAATAAACAAAGCCAGACCTGCCATTCGGACTCCATCACTGTCACCACACTGATCTCTAAGGACAGGGCTCTTTTTAAAGCTCTGGCCCCAAATAACCCTTTCCCCTGAGCTGTCTTTGAGACACTGGAATATCGGGAAGAGAAGGGACGCTACTGAGCTCGCGGGGAGTGAAGAGAGCTGGAAATGTTTAAGTAATGACTTCTGGCCAACGCGCAGAGGGGCTGCAAGTCCACGAGGCGGGTCCTGAAACCTAGCGCCGCAAGGTGCAGAGCAGGACTCGGGAGCTGTGCAGACACCGCGCCCACCGCCCGCTGCCGTGCAGAAGCGAAGCCGTGCAGCTGTGCTCAGCATATGATGTTGGTGAGGATAATAAATGCCTCTCACTGTTCTGCGTTTCCTGTCGCCTCTTTATCGTTATTGCAGAGCCTAAGCCTACTTACGAAAAACAAAAGTTCACCAGAAAGCAGCCGCCTCCAGCTCGCGGCTCACGAGGCTGATTTATAACTGGGGCCTCCGACCCGGGCTGTTTGGCTCCGCCCTTGGCTCCTGACCACTGCCCTAATCTGCTCACAGAGCTGCGGTCTGGCAGCGTGGCCCCGGGAGGATGCCAGCCTCGGCCCCCGGAGGAGCCTGAATCCCCCAGACCACAGGCCCTCGGCGCACTCCGCAGGCCTCAGCTCGCACGCGCCGGGGAGCAGCGACCCAGGCGGCCGGCCCGGGCTCCACGGCCCCCACGGCCCAGCCCTGTGCCAGCCCTGTGCCAGCCCCCGGTGTCTGTGTCCACACCGCAGGCTGAGGTCCTTGGTCATTCCCCAGGTGCTAGGAGCTTCGGGTGCAGCTCTGTGTTTGCAGATGAAGCGAGCGGGGGAGTCTCCAGAGGTGGGGGGACAGGACCAGCCCCAGGCCGCGCTCTGCGTGGGCGGTGCTCTGCGTGGGGGGCCACGCGTGGGCGGCGCCATGTGGGCGGAGCCATGCGTGGGCAGTGCTCTGTGTGGGCGGAGCCGCCAGTGGGCGGGGCCATGCGTGGGCGGCCTGCAGGGGTCCCTGGGTCCCTGGGCCGGCCCGGGACGGGTGCACGGCTGTTTCCTTCCGCGTTTCCACCCCAGCCGCGAGGTCCGCGGTTTGGCGGTGCTGGGCGTGCCCTGCCACAAGGCCCTTGCCCGCCCGCGGCTCTGGCCTGGAGTCCCCACCCTGTGGGGCCAGGGAAACCCGTGCCCTTCGTGAGCTGACGTCCGGGTTGTGCCATAGCAGCAGGGGGTGGAGGCCACGGCCCGCTCATCCAGAGGCTGCCCGAGCCCGGCCTGCGCTGCCCGGCCTGCCCCGTGGGCGCGGAGCCGAGCCGCAAGCCGCTCCTCCTCGCCCGCCTGCCTGTCCTCCTCGCGCTGCCCGGGTGGTGGAAAGGGGGCCAGACGCGGGCAGAGGGACGGAAGGCGGCCCAGGGCCGGCCCTTCTTCTTCCCAGGCGCCTGCCCCACGCCCTGGGTTCGTGAAGCCCCCGGAATGCGGCGGGGTTCCCGAGCGCCCGCGCTCTCCCTGTCTCGGCCTCCGCTCCACCGCTCGTGCCCCTCGGGCGGGCGCACACGCGCACGCTCTTCCGAATGGGCTCAAGCCGGCCCCGGTCGAGTCCTCCCAGGGCTCACGGCAGTGGCGGAGCAGCAAACCAGGCCGGGCCAGCGGATCGTTGTCCCGGACACCGTACAGCGAGAGTCTGCAGAGGAGCGTCCCCAGGACTGCGTGTTCTGTGTCCCCGATCGCCCTGCGTGTCCGGGCCTGGGGCGCGAGGAAGGGTCCGCCGCTGGGGATGGCACTGGCCGCCACGCCGGAGGCCCGGGAAGGGCGTCCCCACGCGTGGCCCGCAGCGCGTCCCTCGCGGCAGCGCCCAGGACTGGCCCCAGGCCCCCAGCGCTCAGGACTCCTGTGCGGCCTGAGGTCACACACCTGGCTCGGCTGCGGGCGCATCCCGCAGACCCGGCTCCAAGCGCAGCCGTGACGCCGGGTTTAAGCCTATGCTGGGGAAGACGTAACAGCAGCACGGATGACAAGTCCTGCGTCCTGGGCTCCGCGTACACGACCCCGCTCAGTGAGCACAGCACCCCCCAAGGCGGCTCCTTCTTATTCGCATTTCGTGGGTGAAGAAGTACAAGCGTACAGAGGTTATGTGACTGAGGAGGAGCGAAGCCGGGCTGAACACTGGGAAGGCAAGTCCGGGGCAACCCACTGCCGCTGTGAGCAGGCGTGGACGGGCGGAGCCGCGGGAGGAGCAGCCGGCCCTGCACCCGTCTCTGGGCTCAGGGAGTCACACAGGGGCCTCTGCTGCTGGGTGTGCTGCGAGGATGGAAGGCGGAGACAGTCCATCAATGCACCCCTAACCCGACTGTGGCAAGGTGCTGTTCCCAGACCCGACCCCCACACCAGGAAGGTTTTAGGGCTTCGAGTGGCAAAACCAGCATCCGAGAGTGCCTGCCAGGCTAAGGATGTAACTCATGCCCGCTCGGCTCGATGTCAGTCAGGTTCGGCTGGATTCTGCTGCAATGACAAGTCAGCCCAAAGCTCCGTAGCCCAAACACCAAAGCTGCTGCTCTTCCTCACCCTGCTGGTCTGCCTGAGGAGTCAGGGAAGGGGACCCCGGGGAGGGAGCTCCGCAAGGCTCTCACCGGCTCTGAGACGTTCCTGCCTGAACGTGCCACCTTTTTAAACATTTCTGCGCATCCACCTCCACAGCACATGACGTTTCCAGGCCCTGTGGGGCATGGTGCATACCCCTGACACCCCTTCATTCCTTCCGTCCCCCTCCCTCCGTCTCTTCTAAACAAATTCCAGCCCGGCATAACTTCCTTGTGCCTGGAGGAATTTGCTGCGAATGAAAGCAAACTGAAAGGCTGGAAAGGCTTTAACAGTGCTCTCCTCAAATTCTTCTGTTGTTCTCAGCACGCTTCACTAAGGACAGAGGCAGCTGTTCCCCGAGTGACGTGGGTCACCGTTGTCGCAAACAAGTGACCACCTGGCTTCGCGGAGTCCGTCGCTCCCTCTGACCGGTGCTCTGTCCAGCGTGGCCTTGGCCTCTGAGGGTGCCCGGCGGCCTTGGCCGTGGCTGCTCAGTGCTGGGCAGCGCCAGGTGCGTGGGTGCTGCCTTCTGGGGCCGTCGTCGTGAAACACCAGAGATGTATTTTCTCAGAGTTCTGGAGGCTGGAAGTGCAAGGCTGGGGTGCAGAGGGCTCAGTTTCTGGGGACCCTGTCCGCCTGGCATCTTCAGAGGAACGGCTGCCGCGTGCCGGGGGCCTCTGCCAGTGTGTGCAGAGTGGAGGGCTCTCTGTCTCTTCGTAAAGGACACTAACCCTGGCCGACAAGACCCTGCCCTTCTGACCTCGTCTGACTCAGCTGATTTTCCTCCCAGGAGAGCACATCCTGGGGACACCTGGGCAAACAGCCAGGGCAGCACGGGAGGAGGCCCTGTGCTTTGGGTAGACGGGCGGACGGACAGATGGACGCATGGCTGAGTGGTCCCCACCAAGGGAGGAGTTAGCTTCCTGCGGGTCTAGACCCGCGCAGCACCCTGGGGCTCGGCCCTCGGCATGCTTCCTCCAGGCGGCGGGCGCCCTCCCCTCTCCCTTGTCCGCCCGCACCCGAGCAAGTGGCTCCTGCGTGTCCTCCCTGGGCCACGGTGGGGGTCGCACAGAGCGGTGCCGGGCACACCCCGGCTGCTCCCACA
>NW_004955423.1:26781482-26816482 GCF_000276665.1 Chinchilla lanigera
CCAGTGGGCTTTTGTGTCCCTGTAGGATTCCCTAGCTAGTACCCAGAAGGGGACTGAGACCCCTGTGACGCACTCCTGACCAGGCTCAGGAGCAGTGCCCTGCTGCCCACTGGGCACAGATACACGGGCTCACTACTCACTACCTCACTACAGGTACCGGACTCACTACCTTCCACCGGCACAGGGCTCTCTCTGCACGTAATGAATTCTTCAGATCAGCCGCTTCTGGGATCGCCGTGGGCAGACTGCAGGGAGGGAGAACACAGGAGCCGGCCATGACGACCACGGCCTCCCCACCCCGCTGACCCGAGCTTGTCCCCCACAGAGCAAATGGATGGAAGCGATGGATTCTCCAGGTGCCCGGTGAACTCGGGTTTGGTGTCGCTAGTAGCAAATGTTTATGGAATATTTACTCGGTAACACCAGCCTCCTCTAGCAAATTCCAAGGTGATTTTACAAAAACTCTTCCTCCCAACAGTTGTGGAAGATAAGTTTTATTCTCATCTTACAGGTTGGAAGACTAAGGTTTAGAAATGTGTGCAAAATTATTCAATTTGTAAATAGTAGAATCAAGACAGAAGACGCAAATCCCTGACTCCAAATCCCAAATTTCTACAAGATGCCACACTGTTGTTTGGGCCAGGAAACATTTTTACTTTATTCTTATGTCTTCCACGGCATCTGGAACAATAAGGACTTGACATGTTTGTGGAATGAATAAAATTCCATGTACACGCTTTAGCTACGTTGGACTCGTTCATTCGTCTACTTGATCCTTCCCGTTCTTAGCAGATGCGGGTGCTCGAAGCTGCTCCGTGGCCTGCCACTGTCACAAGGTCAAGAGCCAAGAGTGTGGGACACAGCCGGCCACCTCTGAGGGCTGCTCCGTGTGGCATGCCTGGCTCCTTGTGGTGCTGGACATACCCTCAGCGTAAGAAGTCAGCTGTGGAGAGCTCGGGATGCAGCCTGCACCAGGTGAGTGACAGACACGGAGCCTGGGTCTGCTTAGGTCACCTCTGCTTCCACTGTCTACTGTCCTTTACAGTGGGGAAAACTGAGGACCCACGGAATGTTTTATTAACACATAATTGCTCCTTTTGTGAGGTACGATGTGATGATCGGATGCTTGTGTTTATACCTATTCATCATACGTTGATAGTGATCATGTCAGGACAGTTACTACTGCGTCACTGAAGTGTGCATCTCTGTGTTGTGGTTGGCTGTCTGATCTATGCAGTGCATTGCTGTTAGCTCTGCTCACCCCCGTGCGAGAGGAACACACAGGTCAGCGGATGTCACACCAGGCTGGTGTCCCTCCCCACACTTCCGTCAGCTAGGGAGTCTCACGTGCCCGGCACCACCACGTGGCAGGGACTGCGGTAACCCGGCAACCTCAGCAGGCTCCCTCTGTCCCTCCCACTAAGAAGACCTCTGTGGTGGGCAGACACCACAGCGGCTCCCGGAGACCCCTCTGCAGATGAGGACCTGGGGGACAGGTTGGCTTGCAGGCTGCTGGGTCACTGGGCTGACAAGTGGCTGGGCCGAGGCTCAAACGCACTGAGAGGCCCAGCCTGCCCGCCACACCCAGCTTCTGCATTCTACTGACAAAACCAGAGCCGCCAGCGACCCCCAGCCGCGCACCGACTCAGCCTAAGTGTGGCGGTGTTGCCCCCTAACCAAGCGAGTGCGCTTTAGTGCAGTGCTGCCGCCGTCCAGGAGCCCACCACTCTGTGACCCCTCCTGCTGACCCCAGGCAGGGTTGGGACTTCCTCGGTGAAGGTGCAGAGGGTCCACAGTTAGGGCTGCTGTCACAGTGTCTCAGCCACGTCACAGGAGGCTGGTGGAGGCCATTCGGGAGTGATGGCTGCATCCCGTGGTGCCCCCACCCTCCTCGGCCCACACGAGGCCCGTGGCGCCCCCACCCCCGCGGCCCACACGAGGCCCTGCAGGCTCAAGGGCTTAGGGCGGCATCTGGCCCCATTCAGAGACGGCAGCCAGGGTGCCTGGGTCTTGGTTTCCTCACCCAGCCAGCCCTTCTCTGCCCCCTCTGTGTAGCACAGACGCTATGGTCGACACCTGCAAGGCCTGGGGCCACCAGCAGTTTCTCAGGCCTCATCGATGGAGACCGAGCTTGGCTGGGGAGTTGGGCGCTTGGCCGAGAGCTGCCTGGGGCAGGTGGGGGTGCCCAGCTCCCCACCCTTTCCACTCTCCTTCCTGCCCGACGGCTGTGCTCTAATCACCTCCCTGTTCGCTCTGCGAGTCACTGGGGACCCTTCTCCTCGTTCTTCTGAGCTGAGGAGCATTTTCTCCTTTGGCAAATGAGACTTCACCATTTTTTCACAGAACAGCAGAAAGAGGACTTCTCCAAGGACTTAGGACTTCACTGGACACAGTGCGTTGTTACCTTTGGGCAGGATGGCCATCGTGCACAGCACTTCGTCCTCAGATCCCATGTACTCCTATGCAACCGTGACAGACCCAGGGGCAGATGCCAAGGGGAGCTGAGCCACTTCTTTAGCAAGAAGATTTTATCAGAAAAAAAAAGAAAGGAGGAAAATCAGTATTCCACTGTTAGTTTGGGGAAAGCGCTAAAGCTATTTAGGTCATTGAAGAGTGCTGGCTACAAATAAAAGCCCGCATCTCCCATCTTGAGTAGCAAAGCTGCTGCTGAGCTTACATCTCTCTGCGGGAGAGGCACAGAAGTTTTCAGACATGGAGGACGAGGAAAGTTCCAGATCTCGAAACAGAATATCCTGATTGGAAACTATAATAAAATTTTTCTAATAACATGTATTCTGGGTTGGGCTTTTTCAAGGAGAAAATGATGCTCTAATAACAGACGACGACGATGATGATGATGATTGCAATGAGAACAGAATCAGAGAGCGAGTTGTTCAGCGGGTACATTGCCAGCCTCAGGCAGCTGGAGTCCCTTGGTTAGATAAGTCGAGGGGTGACTGTACCCCTCATTCTTACTTTTTCCTCCATCGTTCCTTACAAGCGTTCATGGAGCCACTCATGACGTCGCCCGAGGGAGGACGTGAGCCCCGACGCCTGGCTCTGTGGCAGTCCAGCCTCGCGGCACACGCCTCCCTTTGCCAGCGGAGGGACGGGGCTGCCTCCAGGCTGGGTCCTCAGGCGTAGAGCTGCCGTGGACGCCCTGAGGAGAGTCTGGGTGTGGACACCCAGGTTCAAACTCCTCGGGGTGCACACCGAGGCGCACAGCCGCGGGGCTGCGTGGGAGCTGCCTGCTGAGCAGCGGCTGGCGGCCCTGCGGGGCGGCTCCGGCTGCGGGCCTGAGGACCGGCCGTGAGCGCCGGTGAGCCTCGCTCACCCTGTGTGTCTCCCTCGGTGAGCTGTCTGCTCAGCTCCTGGCCCTTTTTGAAATTGGGCTTTTCATTTTCTTGCTGCTGAGTTGTAAGAGCTCTCAGCGTATTTTGGACGACAGTCTTTTATCAGATGTGTCTTTTGCAAATATTTTCTCAACCGGCGACTTGTCGGTTTCACGAAGGACTTTCCCTGGTGATGGCTGTGCTTCCTGTAGTTTTACAGGCTTCTTGAGTTTTCCGATACCGCGCTGGGAAGCGATTCCACAGCCTTTTCTTTCTCCCGCGCGTTCTGTGTGTGGCAGAGTTCACTTTCCCGAGTCGTCGAGCCACAGGAAGCTTCATTGGCCTTTTACACCCAGAGGACCGCGCTGTAGGCTGTTATTTTGCACCAGTGACGCCTGAAGACACGTCCCCCAAATCCCTGAGCCCATACATTATAAGCAGCCCCCTGTAATGGAGCGTTTAAACTGATTCACAGCTTTGCTTTCACCCTAGCAATGAAACAAAACTAAACAACAAAATAAAGCCTATCCAAGGGGCACAAGACCTGTCAGGTACACTACCCGATTTAGAAAGTAGTAATTGGATTATTAGGGAAATAACTGTCGAACACTTAGGACAGCATGCTAACCCAAGGTCTTTGCCGCTGAGCCGGGGACCCATCTCCACTCGACCTCCAAGTCTGAATTATTTTCCCCCGGTCTTCTGTCTCTGTGTGGCTTCTGTCTCTGGGTTTCAGATGCTCGTAGCAATTTTCACTCTCTTTACCAAGGCCAGCACGGCGGCCTCTGCTGTACGACCTCAGAGTCGCGGCTTTGCTGCCCACGCCCAGGACTTATGTCCGCACGCTGTGTTCCTAGCTGGGTACGGTCTCGTTCTCGCAGGAATCACCGCAAAGCAGCGGAGTGGAGTGGACGCCACCCCTGGTGGTGGCCGTTCGGAGCTTCCGCTTCCTTTCCTGCGACACGGGGGAGGTCCTGGCTCCCACCCGAGGTGGTTAGGAGGTGTGCAGCTGCGTTCCTGCAGGGGCAAGGGCCCAACACGAAGAAGGGAAGATGCTGACGGCCACAGGTGGCGGCACTGGGTTTTCCTCTGTGTGGGTTTCTCTTCCGCAGGGTGGGTATTATCAATAGTATCACATTGTACGGTCTCAGTTAACGTCATTGTTTTTCAAGTTACCTTGTAAGCCGGGTGTGGTGGCGTATGCCTGTGATTCCAACACTTAGGAGGCTGAGGCAGGAGGAGCCAACACTTCAACACCAGCCTGAACTACATAGTGAGACTGGTCTCAGGAGGGAAAAAAAGGGACCTGAGTCCTGGAGTCCTCAGAGTCCCTGAGCCTCGGAGCCCGGCTGGCCTCTGGGTGCTGGGGGAGGGGAGTGCCTTCTGCAGGCGGGAGGGGCTGGGCGGGGCTCTGCCATGACCGTCTCAGCCGGAAGTAAGTGAATATAGGGCCCCAGGGAACCCTGGGTGGGGCTGAGGCAGGCTTCCCGCCGTGCCTCCTGTCTCTTCTATCTGCACACTCCCTGGAAGGACCAGGGGAGCACAGAAAGAAGGAGGGGGAGAACCCGCATCGTCCAAGGCCTCAGTGCCCAGAGACCTGCTGTGGAGTTCTCTGCCTTCGTTAGTATGTGCATGCGTAGGTGCGCATGTGTTCAAAAGAGACAGAGAGACAGAGGCAGAGACAGAGAGACATAGACAGAGAGGCAGACAGAGACAGACAGAGACAGACAGGGACAGAGAGATAGAGAGAGACAGAGACAGAGACACAGAGGGAGAGGCAGAGGCAGGGAGGTGGGGCTCTCTTCTTTGCAGTCCTTGCCCTTCCTACTGACCAATAGATGTGAGATTTTCTGCGTGTCCAGCAGAGATCCCTCGATCTCAGGGAAGCAGAGCTGGCTCTGGGTTGGTGGAGTCCGTGAGAGGAAGCACTTTCCAGGCGATTCTGAGTCCTTGTGCAGAAGCGGAAAGACTTTTTGGTATGGCTGAGCCCCTTTGAGCCTCCAAGGGGTTCTCACTTCCTCATAGGCGGCCATGTCAGGAGCCTGGAAAAGGGACGACATTTCTGTCGGTCCGTGCTCACAGCGTGGGTTTCTGCATGATCATTTATTGTTGTTGATTCACGCCACACACACAGAGGGCCTAACCTCTGCCCTCAAAGCCCTACGCTCAGGCCCACAGGCCGAGTTGCCGGCAGGGCGAAGTCAGAGCCTCCCCCAGGCTCCACCTGGCTGGGGTGTCGGGGTGAGGCGGGTGCGTCTGAAGATCCGGGAGCAGGCAGGCTCCGCTGCCCCCGAGGCTGCTCGCGTCTGCCCGGCACGTGCCATCATACCCGATCACCCTCCTGTGTGTGCAAACGCTGCGTCACACGGGGAGGGCGCAGACCTGGCCCACGATTGTCCTTCTTCTCCTCAGCTGGCTCCCTGGACCACAAGAACCAGGTGGGAAGGAGGCCCCATGCTGCGGACCGTGCGGACTCCATGCCTGGCCTGGGGCGAGGGCAGAGCTTAGAGGAAGGGGCAGGAGAGCGCCAGACTTCCCGCCCAGAGCTGCCTCGGGAGTTTCCTTCTCACTACTACACCTCTAGCTTCACCAGCCCTCCGGCGCGTGACGAGAGAGAAGGTGTGCAGGGCAGGGTGGGGCAAGGAGAGGGCACCACGGAAGTGAGAGAGGCGGCAGGAGGCAGCCGGGCAGCAGCTCACAGTCCGAGGCCCATGCCCCAGTCTGCCATCCGGGGAGCCCTGGAGCCGTCCCGTTGGCACAACTCTCAGTCCTGGCTCCCGGCCAGCCCGTGTCTCTGAACTTGTGGTGTGCTCACAGCCGGGAGCCTGCTCTGCTTCCGGGGCAGCAGAGCAACTGTTCATGGGAATCACAAAGAGCCTGGGGGGTGATTTACACCTTTCGTTACGGTTCCAGGTGAGGCTACCAAAGACAACAGTTATTAGTAACACAGGTGATCCTGAGCCACGCAGGGGAGGCGGGGAACCAGCAAGAGCATCGCTTCCCGGGCCTGGCGCACAGAGAAAGGCAGGCGAGGCCCATAGTCAGGAGGCCGTGGCCACAGGGGTGGCACAGCTGGGGAGACCTGGAAACCTGCGGCCTCTTTAGTGAAGAGAATACGTTAACCAAGCTCTGGGGGAGGCGAGGATGGAAGCCCCTTGGGAAGTGAGTTTCCCGGGAAACTAAATTTTTTTTAAGACAGGGTCTCACTGTGTAGCCTGGGCTGGCCTTGAACTTGCAATCCCCTGGCCTCAGCTTTCTGAGATCTGAGATAACAGGCGTGTGCCACCATGCCCAGCACACTTAGCTTTACTGGCTAAATTTTAAAGCCCGACCTGGTCTCCCCAGCAAGTACTTCCTGCTCTAGCTGACTGGGATGGCAGCTCTCAAGCGAACTGGCCACAAGACAATCCTGCTGGCTTCTGGTCCACCTAGGCCCGGCATGCTGGCCCAGATTTGCTTTTCTTTTTTGGATGCAGAAGGCAACAGATATAATTTACATACCACAAAATGGACCAGTTCAGGGGCTTCTGGTGTGCTGATAAGGCTCTGCAACCATCACATAACCACCTGTCATGGTCCCTGTCTAGATGTCCCCAAAGCCTCGTGCACTCAGAGGCAGGCCTTTTAGAAGGTGGTAGGACCATGAGCGTTTACAGCTGACTTCCCGCTAGGAGGCAAGGCCTGGTCTGAAGAGGCCAGTCACGGGGATGTGGCCTGCAAGGGTCCATCTCCCTCCCTGGCTCCTCCCTGCTGTCTCAGATTCCTGGCCACCGTGAGGTGAGCAGCCTTTTTCCACCAGACCCTTCCACTGCACCTTCCTGCCTTGGAGCAGCCAACCATGGACTGAACCCTCTAGTAACTCCTCCTTTAAGTCTGAGAGTTAGATATTGTGTCCCAGTGACAAAGAAAGTAACTAAGACACTGTTACTTCTAGAAAATGTTGATCACCCACAAAATGGAATTGCCTATCCCAGCTATTTCATACAAATGGAATCTTATACCAGGTGACCTGTTGTGTCCGGCTTCTTTCATTTATTAGTATAAGGTGGCTAATTCATGCTGTAGTGAGCCTCAGTTCTGTATATGGCTGAGTAGTATTCCACTGTAGGAATGAGTCCTGTCATTTGGGAACACTCTTGGGCTATTGGGAATTATGCTTCTATCAGTATTCATGCACACGTTTTTGTATGAACGTGTACTTTGAATTCTCTTGGGCATTTACCTAGAAGTAGAATTTCTGGACCATATGGTAGCTCTGTGTTATCTGTGGTAACATTAAAGTGTTTTCCACAGGATAGCTCATTGTGGTTTTGGTTTGCATTTCCCTAGTAACTAGTGATACTGAGCATTTTTATGTATTCATTGGCCATTTGCCTATCCTATATGGAGAACTGTCTATTCTAAACTGTGTCTATTTTTAAAAAGAAGTTTGTCTTCCAAGTATTGAGTTGTAAGAATCCTTTATTAGTAACACAGGTGATCCTGAGCCACGCGGATCACCTTGGATTGCAAGCAACACCTTGTTTGCAAGCCAAACATCTTGGATTGCAAGCACTTTATTCTGTGAGCATTCCACAAGATAAGCAAACATTTTAAATAAATTTTAACTTGATGAACAAGCAATGTCTTGCAATATGAGTGGTCCATGATGCTGAATGAAATGCCACATGATCATAACCGAGCCAATGGTTCCTCTCTCTCTCTCTCTTTCTCTCTCAGTGTCTCTTTCTGAGGGATTGGGGTGATCATCTAACAGCAAGAGGTTATGAAGCAGGAGAAAAAGGCAGAGGAACCTCCCACTTCTAATGAGATTAGGGAGACATGTGAAATGTGGGAAACAGTGCAAAAGTTTATAGACAAGCCTCCACTGAATACAACTGTAGCAGTGCAAGCGATGGACCTGTTTAATAACAGTGCAGTGTCACATATCCACATTCTCAAAAGGAGGCAAAAGCGTCGTTGGGTAGGTTCCGTGTTAAAGTTGCACAAAAAGAAAAAGGCTCCAATGAGCGAGTCAACAGCAGTGATTCCATTAGTGATGGCGAAAGCCGTTCTACACAGTGACCCTCCTCTCTCTTGTCTCCCTCACACCAGCCACGAAGGTTTTCAAAGGCAAGCGCAGATTAATTTGGTCATTTTCTTTATATTTTGTGTTTTATTAGTTTGTATTATGTTGCAAGATTGTGTTCATTTGGGTTGTGGAATGAATCATCTGAGTTTCCATTATTTCTTATGGGGAAGTTTGCTTTGATTACCAAATGCTTTGGATTATAAATGTGTTTGAATTGAATTATGTCCTCAAACTAAAGTTCTACTGTACTTTGAATACTATATCCTTATAAGATGATTTGCAGATATTTTCTCCCATTCTATGCATTATCCTTTTATTACTTGATAGTGTTCTTTGATATACAAAAACTTTTAATTTCACAAACTCCAATGATCTATTTTTTCTTTCATTGTTTGTGTTTCCAGTGTTATATTTCAGAAACTGCTGTCTGCAAATCTACACTTCACTTTATTCTGAGATTTTAATAGTTTTAGCACTGCTACTTTGGTCTTTGATTTATTTTGAGTTAACTTTTATATATGATATGAGGTAAAGCAGCAAATTCATTCTTTTCATTTGGACATCCAGTTTCCTCAGCGTTATTTGTTCAAAAGACGGTTCCTTCTCCATTGAGCTGTCTTGCCACCCTTGTAAAAGATCAGTCGACCACAGTTGTGTGGATTTATTTCTGGACTCAGTTCTGCTCCCTGGGCCCATATGTCGAGCTCTGTATTGGTGCCACATTCCTTCTTTGTGGCACTGGAGATTGAACCCAGGGTCTTTGCACTGAGTGACGTTCCCCACCCCTTTTTAAATTTTTTACTTTTGAGACAAGGTCTCGCCAAGTTGCCCAATCAGCTCCCGGCGCGCACCCCTGCCCCAGCCTCCCAGGGCTGGGGTCCAGGTGCACGTGCCACGCCCAACTCTAGTACCACTCTCCGCCTCTGCACACCTCTTTGCCGGTGCCGCGTCTCCTGTCACGATTTGTATGTCGGATGGAGAACACTGGGCTTGGGACTGGGGAGCCTCTCCTAGCTAGAAGCACAAGAACTGCCTTTTACAAATGCCTTTCCCCTTGATGATTAGATCCCAGGAGATACAGGAAATCATAAGGAAAATAGTTTTTGATATGAGCTCCCTACCCCACTTGAGAATGACTGTCTCCTGGGTCAAATGTCATGGGTTAAAGGGCACAAGACATTGAAGACCTTTGATACACAGTGCCAGGTTGACCTTCAGAAAGGCTGCGCCCTCTGTTGGGCCAATTGCAGCTCAGAGAATCAGAAGGAAACAGTGGCTTGGTGGGTGAGGGTGCGGTTCAGAGTCAGGAGGTCCCCATCTGTCCACCAAGGCAGGAACAGCACTGCCAGGCAGCACCCTTCACAGGCCAAGGCTTGTGCACTTCTGGGGTGGCCTGCACACACATCGCAGGTGCAGCCACGTCACCTTCCTTTTTCTCTCTCTCTTTCTTTCTTTCTTTCTTCAATACTGGGGATTGAACCCAGGGCCTTTGCACTGAGCTACATCCTAGCTTCTATCTATCTATCATCTATCTATCTATCTATCTATCTATCTTTTTACTTATTTATTCTGAGACAGGGTCTCACTAAGTCACTAAATTGCCCAGGCTGGGGTTGAACTTCTGATCCTCCAGCCTCATCCTTCCGGAGTGCTGGGATCATGGACATGCACCACCATGCCCTGTTTGAAAGGTTGTTTAAAATGCTAAGTTTGCTAAGAATCTTTAATTTTCCCTGTGACTAAAACACATCTTCCTATCTGTAATACAACTGACCTACTTCATAGGACCGAGTGACACCATGTTCCACTGTAAACTGTTACTAATGTAAACACGTACTGACCTTTCTGATGACGCTGTTCCCTCCTCCTCAGTTAAAAAAAAAGTATTGCCGCACATTCACCTTTAAACAAGAAGCCCAGAATCTCACACACAGGTTGCCCACTTCTCTCCATGGTAACATGTGGTGGAAACATAGGGCAGGATCGCACAGGGCATCGACCCAACACCACCCGCGGTCTCCCTCAGGTTTCCCCCAGCTCACTTGCGCTTGCGTGCGCCTGTGTGCACATTCGCGTGAGCGCTGTAGTTTCACCACCTTCGTCCATTCCAACACAGTCCAGGTACGAGACAGTTACAACCTAACAAGGATGATCCCTCGTGGTGCTTCTTTGCAATTTTCTTTCTTTCTTTATTGCTTTTGGAGAGACAGAGTCTCACTGTGTGGCCCAGGCTGGCCTCAAACTCTCCATCCTCCTGCCTCAGCCTCTGGGTGCTGGGATTACGGGCGCATGCCACCACTTCAGTTTTCCTTTAGTACTTCAAGGAGAGTGATAGTGCAGGACTTGGGTTCTTTGCCTAGAAAGCCCAGCCATCCAGGCTAACCAATGGTCCAGCACTGGGCAGGAGGGCGGGTAGATACCAAAGGCCTCGATTCCCAAGCTCTGAAACAGGGCCATCTAGCCCCAAAGAACCCCAACACCACTATTATCAGTGTGACTTTGTGCCTGCTACCTAAGCACCCTGAAATCTGAATTCCCCTGCAGAGGACACTAGCATTCCTGCCACAGACCAAGTGAGATTGGGTGGTACTGTCTGCCGGGGTTGACTGGGCACACAGTAGGCGCCCAGTGTGCAGGGTGCTGTTTTGGGAGAGATCTGCTGAGGGGAGAGTCTGGGATACGATGCAGAACAGAGCTCGAGACACCCAGGTCTGACAGAGCTGAGGCACAGCGTCGCAGGAAGAAGCTTGGTCAGGTCCGGCAGCCCCCGCCCCTGGAGCTCGAGGCAGCCACGTCCTGCGCAGGGAGTGCGCTACACGGGGACAGCACATTAAGCACTTGCTCAATGCTATTAAATCTCTGGGAGCCAGAGCTTGTCACTTGTGCCCTGAGAGAGCAGCTGCAGGTGAGGACCGGGTCCCCGCTGAGACCCACATTAATGCTGTGGTGGGGAGCGTGCTGAAGGGATCCCTCAATAAAACCGAAAACAGATGGGACCGGGGCCCGGGCTCATTTCACAGCGATGACAGGACCGGTCGCGTTTCAGGATTGCCAACAGGTTCTGAGTGAAGCGCCCGAGTCTATTGAAACCTGATTAACAGCTACTCCGGGGCTGAAATCAGCTGCCCACTAGCTGTGGAGAACAATCCCCTGCATCAGCCCAGTGCTCTATATCACCCGGGCCTGGACAAGTTGAAAAATGAGTTCGCAACTTCGAACCTGCGGTCACACTCATGCTGAAGCTTTATAGGCCACCTTGCCCAGCCAACTCGCACAGCTCCCTGCAGTGCGTCTGTGGCATTTAACGGGCATGGATGGGGCAATGAGAAGCCCTGGGGTCAAGGCCAGGTTCGGCCACCGAGGGGCAGCACATCCTGGACACCTGTGTGGGTGCAGTGTCCCCAGCTAGAAAGTGAAAGGCCCACGCCAGGCGGCCATGGAGCTTGGCCAGCTCTGGAGAGCGCTGACACTGTCGCTGCTGTCCCTGCCCTGTGCCTGGCTCTGAGCACGTCACAGAGAACACCTTCCATCGCCAAGCGCCTGTCCGTTAAAGACTTTCACCGTGGATCCTGAAATCTCACTAGTCCAGTACCATGTTCACCTACGAATGAGTAAGCCTGAAACACAGAGCCCACCTGCGCATTTGAGCTCCTGGGAGAGAACACTAACCGCTCGATGGAGGCCTTTGCTAAGCGTGAGACCTAAGGAAAGTAGCCCCGTGGGCTTTGTGAGGATCAAGGACACAACCCCTACTCTCGGGCCGTCTCTGACTCTCTGGGAAGCCGGTATGTCCACATCTGGGACAGAGAGCACCAGAAAGCACGTGTTTAGTTAATGGCACGTGAGCAGCCACTGCAGCCGCCGCCCCGACTCTCGCTGGGGACGGCAGCCTGGGCCCAGGCGCCCGAGGCAGCAGCTTGACCCAAGCCCTGTGGAGGCCGGACTGACTTTTTTAAAGTATATTTTATATTGTTTCTTTCTGACTATGGAAAACAATATGTTGTTCAAAAGTCTGTGTGCTGTGAGTCATGGGAAGCCCAACTTAAATTTGCTGAAGCAATAAAGCTGGTTCGTTTCCTCATGTAACTAAAAGTCCAAAGACAAGAGGAGTTTTGAAGCACACTCACGATGTCGCTGGGGACACATTCCTCCCTTTGTTTGCTTCTGAGGTGACCACTTCCCGCTAAGGGGGCTCGTCTCACGCCCAGGACAGCTGTCCACAGCTCCTGAGCGGAGCATTTCCATCTCTCGGTGAGCGTGGACAGGAGCACGAGGCTAGGGACCTGGTGTGCGGCTGGAACCTGCCTCCCAGGACAGCATGACCCCCAGAGCTCCAGGAAGGAGTGGTTCTGATCTCTGCCCGGCACTGCAGGGGTGGCAGGGAGCACAGAGCGGGGCCAGGGGCCCCGCGGCAGCCAGGCAAGCTGGGCTGGAGGGAGATGCAAACATCACCTGGCCGTCTTGCTAATGGCAGAGACTTTAGGAGCTTCAGAGAACTAAAGTATAACCTGTAGCCCCAGCACTGAGGGATGTGAGCAGGTCTCCGTGAAGCTCTGCTTCTGAGGGGAAATGGGGCTGTTTTGTCTCTACTGCATCATGTATTCTTCACAGAGTGACCCATGAGGTGGGCATTGTTGTCCCTCGGTGGGAACGCTTTGCAAACTGTAATACCACACTCCAGCCAGGACATGGAGACCGCTTACCTCATGTGGCCTTCCCATGTTGCCTGTGTGTGTGCGTGCGCGTGCACATGTGTGTGTGTGTGTGGTTCCCGTGTTCCATCAGTAGGCTCTGACACAGGACGCTGATCGCTGCGCATCTCGGGGACCCTCGTGTTTCCCACCTGCAATGCTCCTCTGCGCAGCATCTGAGGGGGCGACTTCCTCGGGTCTGAAGCTTGAGTCTGGGGAGCCACGTGTTCGTTCTGCAGACAGAAACCCAGGCTCCAAGGAGTGGCATGGTTCACTCGGGGCTGCACAGCCCGTGAGGCCTGGAGTTGGATTTGAACTCACATTTGTCTCCAGAACTTGGGTTCTTAATCACTGTGGTGTCCTCTGTTAAGCGCATATTTGGACTTTCGTGATTTCACAAAACTTTTTTCCACTTCCTGCTACGTTGTGAGCGCTTGGTGTCCTCCTAGTCCACCTAGCGATGGCCATGAGGTCTCCCAGCAGGAGGGCTCAGGTAGAGGTTGACAGGCAGGCGGTTTTCTATCGAGCCGCAGCCGTGGGGCCTGGGGTTAGAGGCACAGCGGGCCCTAGGGTCCTCGGGCCTCACAGCGGTGCGGATGGCGCAGCCTCATGCAAGGCTGGGGCCTTTCTGCCCAGTGCCAGCAGGCGGTGCCATGGGTGGGTGGGGTGTTGGCCCCCACTGGGGAAGAATCTCAGCAAGGTGCTCAGCCAGGCGCTGTGCAGAGGAGAACCTCAGGAGACAGGGCACCCGCAGGGTTCTACTTCCCTCACCTCACAGGAGCTAGGATAGTCTCCAGCCCATTTCAAGCTGTCTCCTCCCCCTAAGCTGAGACCCTGACCTCCTGCTTCCCACCCCTCCAGGAGGCCAGCGGTGGCCGGGAGGCGGGTGGCCTGCTGGGCACGGAGGAGGGGGGCGAGGTGGCCGTGGGGCCGGGAGCCGCCTCTCAGCCTCCCTGAGCCTCCGCGTCCTCCTGGAGAGCGGGCTTCCCCACCAGGCCTGCGGACGCTGGGGCGGACGTCCTTGCCTGGGGTGGGGAGAGGTGGGCAGCGTCCTCCGCCTGCACCTGCTGCTGTGACTGCCGCATGTCTCTGCACGGAGGACGCCGTGCGGGCCCTCAGTGTCCTCTCCCTTACCGAGCTGTCGCGAGGGTCACGCGAACAATTGCGCGACTGTGAGCCCCAGACCATTCGGTACCCAGACCCGCACATCCCGGTCCCAGTCGTGTCCCTTCTCTGCCCAGTGTCAGTGTTGCAGGAGCTGTCTGAGCTGCCGTGCTGCAGGACATGTGTGCCAGTGCTGTGCTCTAGCGCACAGTGCTGATGGTGCCAGGGCAGTGGTGGGGAAAGGCCCGGGCCTGAGGTCAGATAAACCTGGTGGACCTGGACTTCAGTGTCGCTGTCGGTCTCGGTGGCCCTGGGACATGGATGGGTCCTGGGTCACCCTTGAGATGCCCTGGTGTGTCCTCTGCTTTCTCCCCACCCTGAAGGCCGAGGGTGCCCTCCTTCTGGCACCAGTGTGCAGTGCCCAGGTGGGCACACAGCCAGGATGAGGGGCTGAACGACTCTTGGGCCAGGTGTGTCTGGCAGGCCTGCGACACTGTGGCCTCTGGGAGGAAGCAGCCTGCACTCCCACCCGACGCCATGCTGGGCACGGTGTAACCCGGGCAGGCGGTGCTGTCCTTCTCCCTCTCTGTCTGCAGCCCGCAGAGGTGGAGTAGTGGTGGCGGCCACATCTCCCTAGACCTGGTGTCGCCAGCACCACGCACGGCATCCCGGGCCAGCAAGGCCAGCTAGGCGGTCAGGAGGGGGCGGCTGCCCCGGGTCCCCACTTCCTGTGCTCTGCCCACTGCCTGGCCGTCCTCGGGGTCCCCACACCACTCAAGCTCTGCCTGCATCTCTACACCACCCTGTCTGGGGAATAGGGCCCATGTTCAGACGCCCCTTTTCTAAGCATCGTTCAGGTGCACCTCTGTTTACAAACTACACCTGGAGCCACCCTCTGTCCAGAAAAGCCATGTTCTACCCGGAAGCTGGGACTTCAACCCACACCACCTCCCACAGGGTCACCGGGCCCAGCCAGTGTGAATCGCCGCACGCTAGACGCTCACGCGGCAGCTGGCCACTGTGCACGCGGCGCGTGTTGGTGACACACTGCTGTTATTGCTGCCCGCCACACTTCTAATGGCGCCCTTTCCACGCCAGGCTCCAGGATGCACCAGACACGGTGCCGGACCCACAGGGTGCCGGTTCTGGGTGGAAACACACACGTAAAGAGCAGCGACACCCGGAGTCACAGCGAGACGCCTTCCTAGGTCACTAAGTCAATCTGCACATCTAAAGGCATCTGGGGTGCAAATAAATATCCTGGGCGTCACCAGAGCATGAAGGCAGTGCCCTGCTGAGAGGGGAGAGGTCTCCCTTTCATCTGGCTTCTCCATATCTTTGGGGGAAAAATTTCCGAGTGTCATGGTCGAACACTACTCTGATTTCTTGTGCAAAGTTTAAGGTGACCTTTACCCTCCCTAATACATCATTTTGATGAAGCCAAAATTTCCTGAGATTCTCAAGACTGGCAGAAAAAATCCCTCAGAAACGGGTCCCCAATCGGTGACTGCGGAGAAGCCGGAGCGCGGCTCCTTCCCAGGCGTCGCCATACATCTTACTTGAGTGCATGTTGATAGTGTATTAAAATTGAAATAAAAATAAAATATTATCTGTGCCATTAAACCCGACCGGTCCTCCCTCTACTAATCTCCAAACCCCAGTTCTCCCGAACACACAGCCTCTCTCAGCCCGCTCTTGGCAAAGATGAACAGCAGAAGAGAGGCCTGAGAGGTGAGACCTTCATCTCTCCGAAAAAAATACCCTGTCATCCTGCAGTATTTATGGGGCACGCACGCGGCGCAAGCTCTGCGACACAAGGTGTCCTTTCCTGCCGCCAGAGGACGTTGGCCACAGGAGGGGTGGCCGGCGGGCTGGGGCTCCGTGAGGGGCAGGAGCGCCGGTGGGAGATGTGACGGGCACCATCCGCAGCCCCAGCAGGTCCCCGGGAAGCCTGGTCTCAGCCTTGGGGTCCAGCAAGGAGCAGCCCCGGGCTAGCAAAGCAGTCAGGATGCCAGCCCTGGGGGGCGAGGGGGGCAGCAGCCAAGTGAGCCTTCTGCCCCCACAACTTTGAAACTTGACAAAGCGACCGTGGGTGGGGGCAGCCAGGGCCCGGGAGGGCCTCAGCTGGCTCCTACCGCTGGGACCCAGCCCTCGACCCTGGCGCTTTGTAGATGATATCGTGGGCTCCTCACAGCGCCAGAGGCCATGGAGCCAGGTCCGGGGCGGGTGCTGTTTCGTGGCTGTGTCCTATGTGAGGACAGGTCCCGGTCCCTGGGCTCTGCCCTCAGGGCCTCACGGCCCCCAGCAGCACCTTGCTGACTGGGCCTCAGCGATGGATTGGAGGACACACAGCGGAGGGCAGGCTGTGACCCAGAGCTAGAAAACCACACTTAGCTCCCTGGGCTCCTCCCGGCCTGTTCCCCTCAGGCCCTCTCTGCCCCGCAGAGCTGATCCAAACAGCACAGCACCAAAGCTGAAGGAGCAGAAAGCCCTTCGCAGCCTCCCGGGGCCCAGTCCCGCTGCCCTCGCTCCCCCCAGGCCCTGCAGGTCACTCCGCCCTCTGCGAAGGCCCCCTCTCTCCCCAGTCACCTGGACCCCGGCTCCACCTCAGATCGGCACCAACTCCCTCAAGCTCTGGGCCTGCTTTTCATCTCGCAGCACTGTGAATCGAACCCAGGCCCTTGTGTGTGCCAGTCATGCGCTTTGCCACGGGGCTGCATCTTGGCCTTTTTTATTTCAAGATAGTGTCAGGAAGTTTCCCAGGCTGGCTTCCCACTTGAGATCCTGCTGCCTCAGCCTTCCACGTGCCCAGGATCACAGGCCCTACATCTGTTGCCTCACAGCTGGCATCTAAGCTGCCCCTCCCCGGTTACCATGCACACTTGCCCGCCTGTCCAGCGTGGTGCGAGTCCTCCTACAGAGTCCTCCACAGCCCCCTCTGCCAGCTCCTGGGCTCGTGCCTGCCCTGTGCCCAGGCTCTGTGCAGTGGGCTCCACGGGGCTGGCCTGAGGACCCTGCAGGTGGACGGGGCAGTGAGATGGCCAGAGGTACACAGGACATGGAGGATGGAGGCGGCGGCATGACCTGGGTGCTGCTGGATGGGGCAGTGAGGCCGGGTGAGGAGGCTGGTGGGCCGGGGGCCTGGAACGCTGCGTCTGCGATAGGAAGTGCGGCGGCCAGGCTGGGAGAGACGGGACAGAGTCCTGTGCAAAGAGGAAAGTGACCGGCGTCCCCAAGAGGGGAAGACAGGCCACTGCGGGGAGCTGCCGGATCCCGGCTGCACTATAAAGGAAGATATCGGTATCTGTATTAAAATACGGACCAGCTGGGTCACAGCCTAACTGCGGAGCATTTCGGGTGGGAATCGCTCCCTGCGTCTGACGTGCCTCCCTCTTCCTCCATCTTTCTGGGCCATAGATGGAGCGTGGTTCACCCCGCTCCTTCCTTGGCTCTCTTCGTGTTTCGGGTCTCAGAAGCTTTGGGTGGGGATTGCGCTGAGTCACACCCCTGAGTGTCTCTGGACCATCTCCTCAGGCTGACGTCCCAGGCAGGACCCCCCAGAAGAAGACAGATGTTAAAGGAGTCCACTGCAGACTGGCCGGTAGGAGAAGGAGAACTTGATTTTTTAAATTGTGTAAAACACAGAAAACCACAGGTAACACCCAGACTGCACAAATCTTAACATCTACGCTTTTCTCTTGAGATTTCTGTAAAGTAAAAACAGAAACGTCCTTTGTTAGCCTATCTACAAAACTGCCGTTAGTGCAGACAGAATCTAAAACTGTTTGGTTTCCGTTCCCACTGCCCGGGTAAGACAAGGACTGTGGGCATTTAACGACCACTGAGCTCTCCTTGCTCTCTTCATTACCTATCTGTAGAGGTTTTGTTTCTCTCCTTACAGGGTCTTACAGGGTTTTTTAGACCTCAGGAAAGTGAATCGACTCTCCGATCTCTTGTCCTCTGCTGTTTCCCTTCCCGTCCCTCTTGGCTTTGCTTCTCGGTGGTCCAGAGGCGGGGAGCTGGCTCGGAGCTCCATGGCATCTTCATCCCACGCTCCTCGAGCGGCCACTGGGCTTGGGGGTCCGGATTCGGCTCCTTCCAGCACCTTCGAGTCCTGATTCTGCCGCGCTGCCTCGGACAGTTCTGTGGTCAGCCCAGCTGCCCCGGGGTGGAACTCCAGCCCCCTCTCCCTGGAGGATTTGGGGCTCTGTGAAAAGCTTCCTGGCTCTGCAGGGTCTTTGCGGCGTGTCCAGCTGGCTCTTCAAACCCTGCCAGGCCGAGTGAACGGGTCACCCCCTCCAGCGCCACTTGAGATTTGCAAGCACTTGCATCTTGGAGTCCCTATCAGAACTGGGTGAGGCACCGGATCCGAAACGCTTGGTAAACTTTTAGACAAGCTGCAGATGGCGGCGAGTTTGAAATGAGGGTTATTTGGGAGAAATTCCATTGATATTTAACAAAGATGCTGCAAAGAGGACAACCAGGTACTTCTCATGAGGAGCAACTTACTAGTTAAATGAATAATACCTAGACTTGGCGTAGCTATGCCTTTCACCTGGGATCTGATGCAATATGGCGATTTGGGGTCCCACCTGTCAACCCAACACCCACGCCTGCCCTACGCACCCCAGAAATGGATTCTGCCCTCTCTAAGAACTTCTCAGGTGGTGCACTGCCTGCAGACGCCCTCATCTCCCCTTCTGTCACGACTGGGGTCTCCCCGCCAAGAGGCCCATTCACTCCTGCCCTACGCCCACCCCACTTTGCTCTGCCCGGCTCCTCTGGGGAACCCGCATTAATAGAGAAAATGTGGCATGATGTGAGGATGAGGGACAAAAATATGTTAGTGAACTCCTGAAAGGTGGCAGTCATACGAAGGTAAAAACTCAGGATGGAAACAAAGCACATGCCCACTCTGCGCCTCCTACCCACACCAGACTCCCGCCCAAGGGCACCGAGGACAGCTTCCTAGAGGAACTTGTCAGACCACGCAGAAGCGCAGCCACTGCCACAACTGTTACGAGATCATTCTTAATCTTCTTCATCACCTAAAGCATTGAAGAAAAAATATATATTTAAATAAAGTGGAATAACTAAGGTGAGCTTTTGGATTATACTGCTGAAGTCAGGAAGTACATATTTTTTTATCCTAAATGCTTGGCACTTGCTAGAGAGTCCATCCAATTGCTCAAGACATGTCAGGAATGGACATCCGTCCTGAACTTTCTTTTTATTTTTTTTCCGGTACTGGGAACCGAACTCACTACCTTGCGCTTGCCAGGCAGGCGCTACGCCACTGAGCCAAATCCCCAGCCCCCATCCTGAACTTTCTATGCACAGCCAGCTCCCGGGCAGGAGAAAGTGGGGCAGAATACGAAAGTATTTGCAAAGCTGTGCTGGTCAAGGAGCGAGCGTGCAGGAGCGCAGGCGGGACCCAGGACCGTGTCCACTCTGCCCTTCTCGCCGGCTCCGGTCTCATCTGCCCCTGGGAGCTGCCGCACCAGCCCGAGTCAGACACTCGCTGTCTCTCGGAAGCCACCGGGCAGCAGAAGCGGGAGTGACTCTCCCAGCGGCCACCTGCGCAGCCCAGGGACCATGACAGCCTGAGCCATGTTGGTTATATTATTTATTTTTGAAAAGCAGCGAGGGGAAACCATTTAGGGACGATCAGGTGTTCTTTGAAGACATGAGAAGCCCAGTGTGGTGAGGCCACCGAGGCGGGATGGGGGGCTGGCGGGGAGGGCGTCCCATCTGCGCTCGGCCTGGGGGGCCGCTCCCTTTCCCTCTGTGCAGTCTTCTCTCTTCACACGCGGCCCACTCAGTTTACAACCTTTCCTGGGCAGAGAGTCCTTGGAGTTCAAAACACACCTCGCTCACCTCTGCTCGACAAGGCCTGTACCCTACACGCACGCCCTAAAACCCCCTGGCTTGCTACAGGAATAAATAGAAGTGGATATGGCTGCTGCCCTGGTATACCTGGATTTTGCTCTTGTTACGGGAATCAGAGTGTGCAGTGGGGCCCTCTGTCTATTAAAAATTATAAAATTTTATTTGCATAGGAAAAATACCTCATGGTGATGGGAACGTATTCGATATTCATGCTTTCTACTTTTCACCTGCAGTTTCCCACTTGATTTTTTTCCCAGTGAACAGGAATTATGTAATGTACTGGTTTTTTTAAAGAAAGTTGTCACAATACCTTGCTCCTCTTTGATCTAAAAATACATTATTCAAAGTGAAACTGGCTTGAAGAGACTTTGCTACCCATGGAGTAGGTGCATTGGGCCCAGCGGCCCCAGGGACTCTGCGTCCACTTGAGACGCCACAGCCAGTTGCGAGGTCAGTGGTCCAATGCACAGTAGACAATCGTGGCCCTTGAAACAGCTTTGCGTGACCTTAGAAACCAGGTCTCCTCTTGCTCCGTGGGGTCGAACCCTCATGGGAGTCCGCGGCTGGTGTGAGGAGAGTTCTGTGTCCTCACACCTGCATTGCAGTGGACTCAAGCACTGGCAGAAAATGCGTCATGTAACAGGGACTTTTTGGGAGGTGGCATTATGGGGTACCCTACTGAGCCCCAAAGTACTTCTGACCGAGTAGACCATGAAACCCTCAGTGCCACTCAAACCATCCCCCCTGTAGCACTCTGAACAAACGCAGGCTAATGGTGATGATCTTAATTTTTTATTAATTAAATTAAGTGTAAATCTGACAGTGATGCTTGTTGTTGGCGTTTGTCGTGCTGCTAATAAGTGCTGTGGGAGCTCAGCACCTCGGTCCCCATCCGGGCCCTGAGCCCCTCATCAGCCCAAAGACAACAAACAAGGCAGCTGTGCACCAGAGCTGGGTAAACCGAGGCAGTGAGCAAACGGGGTTTGGTGAGCCGGCTGAGCAGCAGCTCAGCCTGGTGTCCCCGAACCGCCCTCTGGTTCTACCCCAAGGATAATTTCTCCTGATGCTGAAGGTGGGAAGGAGAGAGAATCCGGAAAACCAAACATGAAAACAGAAGGTACAAAAATAAACTACAGTAACACATCTGCTCTGAATCTTATGTGAAAACAAGGTGTAAAAAATGAGCATTTGAATATAACTGCCCAATGCCTTCTCAATCAAGACGCGGGATTGAGACGGCTCCTTGAATTCAAGGGCAGGCTGGACGGCCCTACCACATCCTCCCGAAAGACACTTCTTCACTGACCAACAACCGGAGGGCCACACTGAGCCTCACTCTCCTCAGAGTGTGCTCCTTCAAGGAGGAACCTGCCAGAAGAGTTCTGAATTGGAATCTGTTGGTAAATAAACTTGGGAAAGCCAGGCTTTGACCAGCCTATCCCAGGCTGATGGCAAATTATATGTTGGCATTTTAAAGTCTATGATAAATTCTTACCCAGGCACCATGGCCCACACCTATCATCCTAGCACCCAGGAGGCTGAGGCAGGAGGATTGCCATGAGTTCAGGGCCAGCTTGAACTACACAATGAGACCCCATTAAGCAAATAAATATAAATCAGTTGATAAATTCTTGAAAAAAATCTTAATGTTGTCTAACCCAATGTTGTCTCACTAAATTGTCTGTCCAAACTGATTGGATCCCAGAACTCTACCAACATTCCACAGAGCACAGCTCAGTGACGGAGGCTTCAGATGCCCTGGGCATTCTTACAGCCCGGTGATCAGATGCAAAGATTACTGTGGAAATAACAATAACAAGATTCTCTTTTAATCCCAGTGAAACAGAGGAAATCTCCCTAGACTGTGGCCAAATCCCTCATGAAAATATAGAATATTATGGTTTCAGCCTTGAAATGGATGTGGGGTGTCATGGTGTAGCCCTCCGCTCCCTGCAAGCATTCATTCCACAGGGTCCATGATGTATATGCTGCCCTCTCTGCTGGTCACCTCCACTGGTGGGGAGCTCAGCAGCTCACAGCATGGGTTTGAGCTGTGACCAAAGCTTCTCTGGTGAGCTAAAATCCACTTCTCTAGAGTTCTGGATCTCATCCTGGTGTAACAGAAAAACCCCTCTCTGGACTTTTCTGTGCCCCACATCAGTGTATAGTCAGAGTAAACAAGGAAAGTGGCCCTGGATGTCCAGTTGAAGGGAAGAGACGACTCTCATCAGCTGAGTTGTAGAACTAGGGCAGTAGAAATTGCTTAGCTGCAATTCTAAAGTCCATTACTTTCTAAAAACGGTGGCATTTTCTGTACCTTTGGAGCTGAGCTGCTTAGTGACAACACAGGATGTGGCTGGTGGGAGGCTGCTTGTGCTGCCCAGCGCCCAGGAGAGCGGTCACTGGATTTGCTCACGGCCTCCAGCCACTCCCTTCCCACGGAGCCTTGGAGGAGCTGCTCTGGGACTGGAGGGAAACCGTGTCAGGCCTGGATTCGGCTCTGATGGAGAAGTGTCCTCCCACCTGCCGCTCCCACCAGGGACAATCAGCTCCGAGGACCTCACTGGAATCCCACTGGTTCTTTCGCGGTACTTGAACTTTCAGGGTCTCCCACAAAGCCATGTAACCTGCTTTAAATAAACCACGGGGCTGCCCCGTCCCACAGCCAGGCACAGCCGGAGGGAAGCAGACGTCAGTCAGACCAGCTTGATGGAGCAGGGAGTCAGAGGAGGAAGCCCCAGGGGAGGAAGCCCCAGGGGAGGAAGCCTCACGGGAAGAAGCCCCAGGGGAAGTCCACCCCGGCCAGAGCAGGAGGAGAGGGGGTGAGGAGGGGCGGGGAAGGCAGACATTGCTCACCCAGCGACACATGCTATGCTGCAGTCCACAGCAAGAGCCACAGCCCAGCTACCGAGCCAGGGAAGGGGAAGGGCCTGCCCACCCCACCCCAACCAGAGTGCCCTTTCTGGGGCCCTGCCTTTCCCTTCGGAGCGCGGGCCACAATTCATATAAATATTTATTTCTTTGCCGTTGGGGGACACATGTCCTCTCAGATCACAAACTGTGTGACCAGAAGCAGGTTCTTGGTACTTCTGGGGTGTAGCCTCCACAAGCTGGGGCAGGAATCCCCGGAGGTCCACACGGCTCGGGTCGTGCAGCACCGAGAGGTGCTGGTGTTGGCAGTCCTGACACCGACAGGGCCCGACGCGCCTGACGCTGACCCGACTCAGCCCTGCTGCTGCAGGGCGGCACCCGGCACGGGGCAGGGGAGCAGCGGCCACTCGGTCCCCGGGCCCTGCGCCCCTTGGCAGGACCCTGACGGCATGGTGCCTTGAACACACTCTCCCCGTCACTGATGTCAAGCAAGCGTCCCAAACAAGGGAAACGGGGTCACCAAAGATGCACGGGGAGCCCCTCGGTGCCAGCTGAAGAAGGGACTGCGGGCAGTGTGTGGGTGGAAGAGCACGTAGCCCTGAAAAGGCGCAGGCGCAGGCGCAGGCGCAGGCTGGGATGACGGCACCGCGGAGGCGATGCACACAGAGCGGCCCAGCGAGCCCAACACAGCGGAAGGCGTCCACGTCACTCCAGCTTAGCGGTACACTGGAAATCAGAGCAAAACAAGGGCGCGTTAGCAGTCAGCTGAGATGGCGACTCCGGGAGGGGCCCCATGCTGGTCACGCGAGTGGGTGCTCTCGGGGGCATCACCACACGTGTTCTATGATCTGTGTGCTTCTCTGCTGATGGTATGCTTTGGGGAAATACCTGTAAGTGCACAGCTGCCAAAATGATTTTTTAAAACTGTAGCAAAAAGCAAAATAAAAGTTACTTCATGGAATTAATCGCCACATCTCCTGATTCAGTAGAGGCACAGGCCAGTGAACGATTTATGTTTTTTAAAGATTCTCGGATGATTGTAATGTACAACCAGGTTTGGGAACCACTGCTAGCACTTCCACTGGGTGTGGATTCCCCAAATTTAACCCACTTGCCATATTAAAAGACTTCACTCTCTTTTTGCTTATTTGTTCATTTTTTGAGACAGGGTCTCCCTATGTAGCCTAGGCTGGTCTCAAACTCCTGGCAATCCTCCTGCCTCAGCCTCCAAAATACTAGGATTCCAAGTATGTACCACCACACCCAGCTGTAGAAAACTTTTGTTTTTCCTTCCTTTTCCCCTCAGAATAGGAGTGAGATGGCCATGTGATCATGTGCATCCCACAAACCCATGGCCCAGAAATGAGTGGGGGCAGGGACGGGGTCCCCTGGGTACAGTACGCCCCTCTGTACCTTATCAGTAGAACTATCTGTACTCCAGAACCTCAAGGATCCTAAGAGAAGGAATTTGTTCAATGAGCAGCAGGCGGTGGTGGAGCCTCTACACTAGCAGAAGCTCACAGCTGCCTACCTGTGCACGCACACTTTGTGTGTTCTGCCACTGACGCCCAGCAGTCCAGGGTCGAGTCAGCGCACATAGCACACCCAGGACCGGAGTCCTGGGGCTAAAGCACTGGCTTTGCAACTCAGTTGTGCAACCTGGGGGAAGTCACTCAGCCCGCCAGTCAGTGACTCGGTCTCCTGTCCTGGCTTGGGGTTAATAATGCCAATTCTCCAAGTTGTGGTGAGGTGGACCTGACGTTGGGCTGTAACTCGACATAGGCCTCTCGTTAATGTTCGCAAAGGTCCTCTGGGATGCCTGTGATAACAACACAAAAGTGTTCATGAGCTGTGAAAACCGCGCCCAGGGGAGTTACCTTTGTTGCCAAGGTCACACGGCTGATAAACAGCAAGCCCCGATTCCAAGCCGGTAAGCCTGGCCCAGCCTGTGGCACCCAAGCATACGCTCTCCCGGCTGCGTTTCTCTTGGGACGGCAGGTGGATCAACCTCTGTGGGGAGACTCCGCCTCCAGAGCCCTGGGAGCCCCCAGCTGCCCCCACCCAGCGAGGGGTTCCCTACTGGAACAAGACGGCCCCCTCGGTCACTCCACAAGGTTGTAGACAACTTTTACGAACAAGTTTGTCAGGCCCTGTGCAACGCAGAGAAGCACTTGGAGACTGTGGAAATGGTATGGAAGCCTGTATTTTATTCACGGCGTCTCACAATGGTGCCTTTGCTAAGAGCACTCGCTTGAGCGTCTCCCTCCCAAAGATCGGCATTTGCGCTAAGCTCTACAAACGTCTCTTTGTTTAGAGGTGGGAGTGGACGGAAGAGCCACTGCTGGGCACGAGGCACATCGCTGAAGACACGAACCTTTCTGGAAGAGCCAGGCCGCACATCCTCACTGGCCAAGAGTGGCTGTCGGGTGGCTGAGGTTGGGGTACTCTGTCCCCTCATTCTGAATACTTTCGTTAGCAGTAGGTTGCACTTTTGAGTTAATTTCCAATCATGTTGTATTTTGAGCTAATTTTCAATCAAAGTCTCCACTGAAACAATATCTCTCAGTAAAAGTTTAGGCACTAACGATTAACAGGCAAAATTGTGCGCCTAAATTTTTATTATATTGATTCCAAAATAATTAGGCTGGCCGCTGCACAGCAAAGATCGCTCCCGCGTTACCACGCAGGGCTGCTGTGGCTGTTGGTTTGTGATAGAGGCTGCATCTTACCACAAAAAGTGCTCCCAAGTTTTGCGGTGATAGATTATATTTCTTTAATTAGCTACTTAGGTTGCCCTCGCTTTTTTAGATATTGCTTAAAAATAAACCTGCCTTTATAGGCCTCCTGCCATGGAAGGCTCCATGTTCCGCCCAGCGCAGGGTTCTTGCAGATCCTGTCCTCTGTCCTTTTCTTTACCCGACACTGGAGGCTTCGGCAGCTGCCCGAGACGCCCCTCTGCAAACCCCTCAGGGCCACTTGAAAGGCTTCCAAAAAAGCATGACATTCAATCAAAGCTCAGTACGGAAAGTTTTAATGAACAAACTCAGTAAATTAGGGAGGACCGCGGCAGAGTGATTAACTCTCATTTGTGCATTAGTGTTGAGATTAATTAAAATGTTGAAGCTGTAGGAGGCCGGCTACCTCTCCAGGCCTGGCTCGGGCCTTGGAGCCGCTCCGGATCCGGGAGTGATTCATCTTGCCGAGAACGGGGATGCAAGGCAAGGAGCGGCCGGGACAAATGTGTTTGCCGCGGTGCTCAGCAGCGGGAGCCGAGGGGACCGGCGTGCAAGGCCACTGGAGTGTGACATCATAATACGGTGAGAGCAGAGAGCGCTCCCTCCCTGTCACCCCTGGACCGGATGGATGCCGTGTCTATTAATTTCCCTGCCCGGCCGGGCTGCGGCCTCCTCCCTTCCAGATCACTCCCAAATCTGTGCTTTTGCCCTGCTCCTTGCAGCCTGCTCACCATCAGCTCCGAGGAGATGGGCCTGGGCCCTGTGAGCCCCTAAGAGCCGCTGCAGGACCGTGCGGAAGCAGCATCGCCTGCCGCAGACCCTCAGCCGACAGCGGCGGATTGAGTATCCAATTCCCCCCCAGGTGCTGGGCAGTCCATGGACCATCCTTCCACAAACCCCAAATATCCCCCTCCCGTAGGTTTTTAAATATCTCCTAAGCGTGATTTCTTTCCAGAACTGTGGGTCTGTGGATCTTCCTATAGAAACCCACCACCATGTGGCCAGTTGACAAATCCAGGCCTCCGGAAACTGTAAAGCGGCCCGTCTCACCAGGGCACAGTGGTCCCTGGCAGGCACAGTGCTGGCCGGCTCTCCTAGGGTAACAAATGGTCATGTGTCACGCAGCCGTGCCCTCCCCTTCCGTCTTGGGGTCCAAAGTCTGGGGTATGCAGAAGTTAGTGCCTGCCTGCCTGAATTATTCCTCTGGGGGGAAAATGACTGCGATTGGCTACAGACCCGCATTTATAACTTTAGAAACTGTCCATCGTCCTTATTTTTTGCTCTATAGATTTGTTGTCAGCCGCCGTGTCAGAGGTCACTGCCACAGTGCCCCCTTGGTCCCCATTAACTATAACCAGCAAACTTGTTCACTATTGATCGGCGTGTCTAAGTATCTATTACAGTGGATATAAAAGGTGGCTTCACGTCTTTCTAAACAGATAATTCATAAAGGCCAGGGGGTCACGGCCTGTGATATATTATTCCTTCACTGTATCTGTGACTGAGGGGACAGGCAGGCTGAACGGCAGGCGCGAGGGTCACGCGAGGGAGACTCCGGAGGTGGGAAGTTGTGTCAGTCGGACACGGTAACACCCGGGCAAGGAATAAAGGGCATTAGTAATACTTGCGGGCCACCTCATTATCGATTCTTTCTCCTCGGAAGCACAAGTTCTGAGAGGCAGTTGAGACAGTGCTGATTTTTTACCCCTAAGTTCTGTGGAGGTTGAACTCTGGGATGAAAGTCAATTCAGGACAATAAGACGCAAGGCCGAGTCCAGGCCGGGCTCTGGGGGGACTCTCGGGAAGGTGGCGCTGCTGTCTGGGGACCGAAGGGTCTGCCGGGCGGGCAGCACAGCGCAATCCCTCCGGGATTGCTGCCCATCGTGTGCTTGATCCCCGCTGGCTCACACTGACCCCTGGCAGTCCCCTCAGAGGCCACTGGAAGTGCACCCTGCATCCCACCTCGGTGCTGCCGCTCGCTGGGGCGGTCAGCATCTGCCAGGTGAGCCCGGCCCTTGCATTAGCTGACACCCGCTCACCTCCTGCCGTTAGGGTCTTCTCTCTACCACCGGAGAAGCCGGAGATGGTGTGCTTTGAGGAGCCAGGCGCGGCAGCAGAGTCTGTCATCGCAGCACTCGGGAGGCTGAGGCAGGAGGATCACTGTGAGTTCAAGGCCAGCCTGGACTACACAGTGACTCAGGGTCAGCTTGAACTACACAGCGAGACCCTGTCTCAAAAAAAAAAAAAGACCATAGTTGGGAGACAGTAAACTGAGATGAATCATAGAGATGCGATAGTTAAACTGTCATGCTTGTAAGTGTGAGTACATCCTTTGAGCGCCCAACAGCTCCATTCCACAGAACACTGAACCCAAGAAACACAGAGGAGCAACCCCTCAAAGCCTGCTACTGGACAAGGGTGCTGGGGCACCAAATAACACCTTTCTGAGTCACCCCTGAGATGCACCCACGTGCGCACACACACTTGCTCAGTCAAGCGAGTGTCCGTACACCCACACACACCCCCACACACCCCTATGTGTACACTTCACTACACCTTTGTAACCTATACTGGCCGAGGGGCTGGGATGTGAAAACCGCAAGATTTCAGAGCAAGCCATGCACCGCGAGTCTCATCTCTGGTTACAAATGCCAGCCAGTCCCAGGGAGTGTGGGAAGTCCTTGGGGACGCGGAGTTAGCAAGGGTGTGTCTGAGGGTCCCACGAGCCCTTCTGAATAACGCAGGGGGTGGAGGGCAGCCGGGTGGCTCCGGGTGGACGTGCAGCTGTGGAACTGCTTCTCCAACGTCTCCTTACGGAACCCCGTTCATTTCGGGACCCACCAGCCCAGCACTCTCTAGGTGAAAGCACCCTGCAGGAAACCCGAGAACGACCTATTTCCCGGGAGTAACCCATCTGCGCTTCTGGTCTGACCCTGGGAACAGCTTTGCTTCTTTACGTGGAGCCCAGTTACTGGGACAACCGCAGCCCCGGAGGAATTTCCCTTTCCTGTCTGTGGCTTTTAACCTCTTTGTGGATGAAGAACCCTTCCAAAAATACAACAGCTACAGTCTCTCTTTTGAGAAAAATGCTGATACACTGCATAAGTCATAGAGACTCGTGGCATTCCTGAGGTTGTCATGGCTCAAGAGCCCTTATTCTAAATGAGAGGGTTTTTTAAAAAGATAATCACACATAGAATCTGTTCTTTCTTCTTCAATTCAGTTAAGGAAACAAAGCTTAAAGATAGCCTGGTCACTGTAACATTGTCGTTAAATAATACTGTCCTTGGTAATAATAATAATAATAATATCCATGTCATCCTAGTGGTCTCTATGGCACCTCTGCACTTTGTAGTAATTTTTATTTGTATTTAATGTTTAGAAATGTTATAAAAGGTGACTACTGTTTCAAAATGTGACCTCAGTGAGGTTTAAAAGCTACTGAATCAGATGAGATATGAAAGCGTTCAATATAACGTATGACTTAAAGCTATGTTTTTTAAACTTTAATAGGAAATGTCTGACTCTTAGATCACTGTTCTTGAAGCCTGGCAGACAGAAACATGTCTTTTAAAAAGATCTAATTTATATACCAAACAGGGGCCCAGCAGGTAGAAATCATGCCTTCCTCTTCGCCACACGCAAGCCTGAACCCTTCAAGGCTCGGGCAGAAATCTCAATCAGCTCCAGCCATTTTCTGAGCAGATTCACTCTTCCCATTTCTCTTCAAAGCTTGCTCAGGTTCTGAGCTAGATAGGAGGGTGAGGAAATTTAAAAGATCATGGCGTCTGTCCTCAGGAAGCACGCGGTCATGGGAGATGGGTTGCTTGACTAGTGTCACTGCAGTGGCGTGGACAGCGCATGTCCAGCTCCCTCTATGCCCTCAGGATTTTGTCTTTGCCTCCTCTACCAAAGCAATGTGACCTAGGCGAGCTGATCCATTCCAGGCTAAACCACTCAAAATTGTGTGCACACCCTCTTGCCTGTGATTGGTTCAGGTATCCTGGCCTCAGCCAATGATTGCTTTTTGGTAATGGTACTTGCTCCAGAGATGGGCCTGTGACCTCACCTGGGAGATGTGCCTTACCCAGTTGCTATTAGAAATACCCTTGGGGAGGCTGGTCTGAGGACAAAACTAAGACACGGGAAGGGCAGAGCAGAGTAGAGAGTGTTCTAGAAAATTCAAGTAGAAACCCTGATTGTACCACATCTGAAGCCCACTCTACCTCCCAGGGGCCTTTAGGAGAAATGGATCTACTGTCTCCTTCTTAAAGGTCTTATTTGAGTAGAGATTTCTGTCCTATGCAGCCCCAAGCTTCCTTACTGTCAGGCTGCAGAGGTGGCTCTGCAGTAGAGCACTCCCCGAGCATGTGTGGGGTCCTGGGTTCATTCTCCAATACCCACCAAAATCCCTGTTTCCCAATCCCATGTGATAGCACCCCAGTGTGCTATGGGAATCTTTGAGGTGCACAGGATACAGCTGGTCCAGTGGGGAGTTTTTGAGAAGACACTGGGCTGGGTTTGGAAGGTTGAATAGGAGTTGGTGTGAGGCATGCTGTCTAGAGGGAGCAAGGGTTCCAGGTGGCTGGGGGAGCACTGTGATGACCCGTACAGAGGGTTCCACACTGACTAGAACCTGCAAGAAGACCCAGGCCGGGGGACACCTGCTGCGTGCTCACAGCCCAGAAGCCAGGGCCACAGTGAGCTGGCACTGGCTGTGGGGCCTGAGCCTGCCCTCCTCCCTTTCCAAGGGGCTCGCTGGACACACAGGAGCTTGGGCCTGTTTGAGAGTGGTCAGCCCAGCGCTGCGGAGGGCGCTCCCACCCGGTGAGCACATCGGCTCCCACCTGCTCAGGTGAGCTGCGTTCTTGGGAACTGCTCTCACGCAGGGCAGATGAACTTCTGCTCGGGTGGGAACACAAACTGCGCGCTCTGGAGGCCTGGACGGTGACCCCAGGCATGGCCAAGCCTGTGTGCGTCTATACTCCAGGATATGCAGCCTGGGGCTCAGCAGGGCCAGAAGCCAGGCTTTGGCCTGAGTGAAGACAGCCCGCTGGTCCGCACCGAAGGCTGCCAGTGCCCTTTCCCCAGCAGGAGGGGCAGGGCTGAGGCCATGGGGACCCCGTGCCAACCTCAGGCGCTTCTGCTTCCCCGGGGGGCTGGGGGGTTCACTGTGCAGGCGCTGGCCGGACTTGAGCTCTACAGAATCAGTTCCTGCTGTTACCGGGCAAGTGACCAAACCTCTCTGGGTCTGGCACCCTCACTTGTAGAAATGGGCTGTGCCTGCCCCAGTTGTATAGGAGGGAGCCCACTACCTGCAGGTGATTACTGAGACCACATAAAACACAGGTAAACACGCACCGTGGTGTGGGATCCACGAGTGACAGGCATTAGCTGTCACGGGTGACAGACAACCGCAGCCTCCGGCCACCTCTTCTCTGCTTGGGCAGCTGCCTTTCCTGCCCAGGTGACCTCCAGGCATCCAAAGGAGTGGAAGGTGTTGACGCTGGGCCCCTGAGACCCTGTCTCTGTGGCAGCCTGCTCCCTGCTCTCCTGCCCCTCCCCCACCCACCCCCCTACTGGGGTGCTGCCCAGACAGCTGACGCCTGGGGAGCCCGAGCAGGACTTCAGGATGCTCTTTTGTCTTGGATGCTCACATCCCACCTGCCCTCCACCCAACAAAGTCTGAGGTTCTCCAAGCCCAGCTGCCTCTCCCCGCCTGGGCCAGGCTGTGCCCGCCTTCACTGCGTGGACGGGTCACCGGGCCAGCCCTGAGCAGCTCTGTGTCCCCCATACCTGCTCTGAGCAACAGCGAAGCATTCTGCTGCGTGAAGTGGGCGGGTGGCTCAGGGATCTGTGAGTGGCAGCTCTCGTCAGCAGGGATTTCTGTCTGGGGCAGGGCCGGCCCGTTCGGAAGCACAGGTCAGTTGTGCAGCACCAGCAGGGGCTGTCTGTGCGTGGGGCTGTCCAGGTCAGCGGTCCGAAGGCTGTGCTCCCCGTCCTCTTCAAGGGTGGCATGGTGCCATGATTATACCTCAGCTGTGGCAGAGGGGGGAGATTTGAGGCAGTGCCTTAATCCCAATGGCTGTGAAGTCAAGTCAAGTCAAGTCAAGTCAAGACACCTCCCTCCCTCCTCTCCTCTTTCTTTCCATTGCTTTGAAGGAGAACCAGAGCGCCCTGGTCACCAAGTCCGGCATAATTCACAGAAACATTTGTACTACTGTTTCTTGGGATTAAGGTGTTGCCTCGAACCATGCCCCTCCACCGCCACCCAGTCTCCGCCGTGTGAGCGCGGGGAGCTGACAGCGCTGGGCTCCACTGTCCCTGAGGCTGCTCTCACCCCTTCAAGCTTCCACGGACAACTTCAGTCACGGGATACAAGCTAGCACAACACTGCAGAGGTCAGCACGTAAATTCCCCCAAAAAACCCAAGACAGAAATTCCACTTGATCCCGCTATCCCTGAGTGGATCCCCAAAAGAATTAAAGACAACTGCTCTACTCAGTTTAGAGCAGTGCAGCTCAAAACAGCTGAGCTCCCAAACAGCTCACATCCCCATCAACAGATGAGAGGGTAAAGAAAACTCAGTACATACACACGGTGGAAATGATCCGGTCGCAGAGGAGAACATGTTTGCCAGAAGGTGGATGAAATCGCAGCTGTCTAGTAAGTGACATAACCCATGCTCACAAAGTTAAATATTGCATGTTTTCTTCAGGTAAGAAACCTAGATTTTAATTAGTTAATTAATTCATTGCTGAGAGACGACAGGAGACTAGAAGGTAGACTTCTGGAGGTGGGCAGGAGACCCAGGAAGGAGGAGGGAAGGGAGCGAGGACAGAGGGTTGGAAGTGGCCGAGCTATGTCATATGCGTGGGCCACTTTTCTAAAAAGACACTCACTATTCTGTGTGCTCTATATGCTAATGAAAAAGTAACATACATGACATATGCTATGTTTAAAAAAAAACTTCAATAATGAGTTTGGTCAGAGCAGGTTACTTGATTACTGTGTCTTCCACCGGAGAGCTGTGATATTTCCACAAACCCCGAGCCACAAGCTGAGGTGACCAGGGCTTGGGTGAGGTTGGCACCCCATTTGCCTGGAGTCCTGAGCCCCGGGGCTGGAGGAGCAGGCTCCCCACCCCAGACCCTCTAAGCTGCCAACTCTGGTCTCCAGAGAAGCTTCAAGCACTTTCTGGGAAGCCAGACTCCATCTTGAGCTCTCCAGGGCCTGCAAGAGAGGTCTGCCCTCGCGGCGCTCCTTGCAAAGTGGGAAACACCTCCTCTTGATGCACCCATCCATCTCAGCTCGTAATGACCTTGGTTGACACGGCTCAAAGACCAGCCCTTTCTCCGGGAGGCCTCTGGTGGAGAACGGCGGAGAGATGCCTGAAGGCCTCTGGAGGAGCCCCACGTGCCCTTGACCACACGCGCAGCCCTCTCCAGGCAGAGTGGCGGGGTGAAAGGCACCCTGTGCTGTCCCCTTCTGTCCCATCATGCTCAGCGCTAAGCCCTGGGAACACTGCGCTCAGCAGCCTCCTCGAAGGCAAATCCCACAGGAGCTCCCGGGCCCGGTGGGGGGGCATTGTCACGCAGGGTGGCGTGGGAGTGACCACCCTCCGCTGGGGTGGGGACAGTCCACAGTGTAACGGTGAAGGGAAGCAGTGACATGAGACTCCCTCTGCAGGAGTCACCCCAAGGAGTAGCGCTGTGGGCTTCATGAGGCCCTCGCGGCTCTGAGGACATTCCAGAGGCCAGAAGGCGCCGGGTGTCACGGGAGCCCCTCTTTGCCCCCCAGCACCCTTTGAGGTTCAGATTAGAGGTGGGGCCCTCTCTGCCACCCTGCTGTCGAGCGCCACCAATGGGAGGGGCACACACAGTGCATCTCTGCAGTGCAAGGGCCACCATGCTGGCCAGTGCATGCCAGGACACGGCTCTGCAGCTGGCTGAGGATGTGTCCCACTGTCCTCCTCCTGGAGCAGGGCATCGCAGAGCTGCATCTGCACCCTCCAACAGTCAGACAAAGCGTGCCCAGCAACCCTGTGACGCCACTTCTCAGAGTCGTCCCTCTTGTCCGCAGGATCCACTCAGGTAAATAAGACGTCCACCAAATCAGGGAACCCACCAGCTCCCAGCCGGTGCCTCTCCAAGCTAATTAAACACGTTTTCTCCAGTCATCCCGGATGCAGCAGTGACCACGTCCGGAGACACCAACAGGGCCCAAGATGGACTGTGGTGAGTCTTCCTCATCTCCTTCCAGCCTCCAGCAGCGGTCTCAGCTGAAAACATTGATTCTGAAAGATATATATGGTTGCATAAACGGATTACTCAGCTTATTTGCTGCCGATTACTAATAAAGATCTGAGTGCTTAAATGAATACTTCCTTCATTAATGAAAATCCAGCTTGGAGCGTAAAAAAAATCTTGACAAAGGCATTCGTTGCGCAAACATACATTTATCTACACGGAGCCAATTGGATATAAAATCATATTTGTTGGGGTTATAATTGATAATGATTCTACAGTTATGGCTTCGGGGAGGTGTGTGCTGGAGTTACTCTGGCATCTACAAAGGGCTCCCCTTTTGGAGGCCGCGGAGACCCGTGTGGGCCCGTGGGGGCCCAGGGCTGTGGACATGGCAACCCCCGCACATTTGCTCATGTCGAGAGAAGAGTGGGCACTCCTGTCTCCCCTCCCACGCCCTGTGTCCTCCCTGCCTCAGAAAGGAGAAAGGAGGAGTGGCTCACTTCCCCACAGTAAAAATTGGAAAAGGGACAAAAGGTGTCAACTGTTAAGGCCCAGGATTAAACAAAATTGGGCTATTGATTAACCAGTTGCTGGTAACCCAGTGTGTGTGGCAGCTGAATACCAGAGTGCCCGCATCTTGGAGTTTATGGGCCAATTTCTCCCAAGATGAGCTTGTTGTGCTGCCGCCAGGGGCCTTGCCAGCAGCTGGCCGGCCCCGAGTGACAGGGACGCGGTGTCCGGAAGCCCCACTGGGTTGTGAAATGAACAAGGCCCTCCGCGCCCCCATCAGACCCATGTGAGCCCCGGGGCTCTGGAACCGCATCCCCCGCTCCCAAGGAGCTGACATATATCCTGCCTCTAAGACAAGACTACAATTGCAAATCTGAGAATATAAATTACACTTTCATCTTTCTTTGGTTTTCTTTCTTTTGCTTCAGTTTTCATTCCAGGATAAACTTTCCTGTCAAAGGGACATTTCTGATGTGTCAAATTCAGCCGGGTAATGAGCAGGGTGACGGATGTGGAAGGTGAGCAGACACGCGGGCCTCCGCCGCCGC